>NW_009732232.1:0-17038 GCF_000703405.1 Apaloderma vittatum | reverse complement strand
CAAGAAACACACAACAGTGAGAAAATGAATTATTTCAATGGAAAGCCATCATACTTTGAAGACAAAAGGAGACTTGTTTGGAACAACTGTCATGATGCTACAAAGATTTTCCCCCCTATTTAAGAGTCAGGGACTCAGAAAAAAATCCCTGCTTTTCCGGTTTGATATTTAATAAGATTTCTCAATAGACATGTCTCACTTGAAAAGAAAGACGTTAAAGAAATATGGACGGAATAGAACAACAAAGTTCACTCACAATTTTGATCTCCAGTCATTTACATCGGATGTTATTGTAGAATCATTGATGCTGTTCTCACTGGGAGTTGTGCAGTCTAAAGTATCCATCACTTACAGAAAATCAGTACATTTGGAAGGAAGGAATTATTGCAACTCAATGTTTAAAGCTCTAGAAAGCTAAAGTCACCTCCCTGAAACAAATCACCAAAAAGTTCTGATCAAAAAAAAAGAGAAACTCTTTTCAGTCAGAATAGCTTCACGTACTTCGGATAAGTCAGTAAGAAAACCTAACAAAACAAACAAAAAAGTAAATCTCATTTGTAAGTGAAAACTTTACCAAAGGGCTTTCTGTGATATTACTTGTGTAACAACAATTTAGAATCTTGTTCTGCAAATACATTGCTAATGGGGCATAAAGCTTACTACAGCATGTTTTGATTCAGGGCCTCACCCTAGTTCTTAGTATCGTAAAACATTTAAGCGTAGGGTATAAGAAAACATCTAAGCAAAAATTAAAATCGTAGAATCAAGACTTGCTTAGATTGGAAAAGATACCTGGGTTGGCAGTATAGTTGTACTGCACTATATCCAAATTGTCAGAGAAAGCACTAACTTACAGGGCAGATGTAACACAGACCCAAAGACCCCAGAGAAATAACTTACCGTTTTACGTATGACACTGTGTAGTCAGTCAAAAAAATCACCAAACATTTAAAAAAAAGAAAAAGAACAAATCGTAAGGACCTTCATGATTATATTTATTTGCTGGTCTGAGGCAACAGCTGCTCGATCTCCATTCCATCTCCATGTGCTAACATAGTCCATTCGAGAAGACTAAGCACAACAGTAAAGGCTGAGGTAATAAATGACCTGTGAGCTTAAAGCCTGAACCCTGAGACTCCAGAACTATGAAACAGTGATTTTTGGATGCAAACCATTACAGAAGGGGGAAAAAAAAAAGCGAACTAACAGGCACGACTGCAACAATCAAGCTGACAGTGTGGAAATACCCGCGTAATTAATGTCAGCAAAATAAAAATGACAAAGGTTTAGAGAACAAGGTCAAAACAACATATAAGCAAAGCATCTTGCACCCACAGATGTCATTTCAACTCTTCTTTTTGAACTGGCTTTGACTTTTCCACTCCAGTCTGCTTCATAAAAAACCCCCAGAAACTGAAATCTTGACTATGCATGATACACTGTTGATCTTTTAATAGTTTATTTTCTTTCCCAGAGGCAGCCTGGCTGAAAGGACTGTAGCAAGTTGCTAATTATGCCTCATACCGCTTTGCCCAATTCGGTTTGTTAATTATGTTTGAATACCTGCGCAGGTGCCCATATTTAATACCCAAACTTGAATTAGAACAATTTCATTTTCGCTCATTACACCCTATCGGGTGACATCTTGATCCTCTGCATTCTGTTGCTCTCACTGCAACCCTCTTCCTAAGTCTTCACTGGTGAGTGAGTGAAGGAAAACATATTTAAATAGTGAAGAATAGAATCTGCTCTCCTACAACTACAGACATATGCCCAACCATTAGCACACACCCTAAGGAGTCAGGGAAAAAGAACCTGGGTGGGTCGCCTGGCCCACAGCGTGGCAAGGCACTCAACTGTCAGCTGCTGAGTCAGCAGTTTCAAAGCCAGAGCCTGCCAGGGGAGACAAGGCTGTCACCAACCCACAGCTGCTCACACTCGTTTTTCTGAGTTCGAATACGGGACCATCAGCAAGAGAAGACAACCGGAGACGGCTTTTCAACTTCTGCTGATTTCTTCTAGGTGACTTAATTATCGGTGGCACGGAGAGTTTCACTGCTGAATGTGTGTCCTCCCGTTGTTTCTGGAACAATTCTTTGGGGCACACACTCCTAATACTCCTAGAGGAACAATGGCTCCTGGTATTCTGCCTCAGAGCAGGAAAAAAGGAGAAGCTGAGCCAATTTCAAAGACAGAATAAAACAAAACAAACTGCAAGGAGTTAAAGAAGAAGCACAAAACAAACTTAGAAGCACAACGTGAAGGCAAACAGACTTTGGAAACCTGTCAAAACATGCCAGAACAACCACAGGCAAAAACTGCCACAAGCAGCCAAATATTTGCAGGCCCTTTCCTGCTGTAGGCAACAGCCACAGAAACCGTCTCACAGGACTCCAGACAATCGCTGCTACCAGATAGTCACCAGTCCAGCTAAGGAAGCAACATCTGGTAAATGTCATGATCCATGTTAAGATCAAAAGAAAGTCTATTCAGATGAGGATGTCTGGTTAAAGCTAGAAGGCTAGCTTTTGGATTTCCCCCCTTTCACACTTTAATTAAAAAATTGAAATAAACTAAAAAATTGTCTCTTCCACATTTTGACATTGACCTGCAATTTCGCTGAACTGTCACTCAGGTGGACTTCTCCTTCTCAGCCTTCTCCAGGTGTGAATGCTCCATTCTGACAGATCTCCTCAGTGTCTGTAAGGGGCTGCATTGATTCAGCTACTCCCAAAAATCAACAAGGTTTGTCTTAACCGTTAAGAGAGGTTCCTACTTGAAGCCAGACTCATCAGTGAGGTTTTAATGCAAATTTCATTCCTTTTGCATTCTGCAGCATCGTGCTACATTCTAGTAATTCTGTGGTATGTTTGCATCCATATCCCGTTATTTGATTTTGAAGTATTTTTCCTTGTCACTTTGTTTTCTTCCTTTCCACCCGTGTCTCTGATTGCAGCGCTGCTCTCGGAGCCAGGCAGACTACTCCTCCACAATCACTTATCCACAGATTGGAAGTTTGGATTTCAAAGACATCTCAGAAGCCTACTTCCTAACAGTTTTTAACAGCTATTTGGCTCCTGTGTATCTTAAACCTTAATTCCCTGGAAGTATTGGCAACTAATTCTCACTGAGGTCAAAAAACTCAATGTATATAATATCTCTGAAAGGAACGGGAATCAGTCACTTTGCAGATGGCAGGCATTCACATGAAAATCCTTAAGTCCCAATATCTTTCAGCTTAAGAAAAGGAAAACAAAAGCCACATAGAACCATTCAGGTTGGGAAAGACCCCTGGTATCATTGAGTCCAACCCCTACCCCTGCTCTGCAAAGCTCATCCCTAAACCATCTCTCCCAATCCCACATCTAAATGAGCTTCAAACACCTCCAGGGATGGAGACCCCACCACCTCCCTGGGCAGCCTGTGCCAATGTCTGACAGCCCTTTGCGTGAAAAAAATTTTCCTAATGTCACATCACAGATGCGAACTGCTCAAAATAATCAATAAATGAGTCAGAGTTCCGTATTTTTAAGAAAACACTGTCCAGTTGAGTTACTCAAGTTGTGCCTGATTTAGGTTGTCTCTTATCCTTGATTTGGCTGCTTTCTTGCTCCAACTGAGCGACTACACTTTAAGCAGGCAGAGACCCGCCACTGGAAGAATAGTAAACACTCACGTTGAATTATAATTTATTACCTGACGAATCACATGCTATCAGTTCAACTCAATGAAAAAACAGTATTATGAAGAAACTAAAACTGGGTGTTTGTTCTACTGTCATACGCCACGCACCAGGAGCTTCCCTGTACATACAGTTTGGGCTTTATGACTATAGGGGAGAATTTGAAGGAGGTTATAATCCCACATGTTCTCTTCAGCTCAGAGGCATTTGGATCCACTTTATGTTAGAAATGGGTTTAACCGTTTAATTATTTAGCCAGGAGCCCAGTGGAGAGCCTCTACTATAGCACACAGCTGCAAGGGTAGGACCTGAGGTTACAAGATCTCTTGTGTAAAACCACCGTGCTCTGCTGAGTGCAAGCAGCCTTGTGCACGGAAATCTTGATTCTGCACCCTAGGACATTGGACTTAGCGCTGCTTGAAATAACGTATGCAGTTACACCAAGGAGAACAAAGGGTTACTTCTGCTCAGTCTAGTATCTAAATATTACAAGTCTGAAAGACTAAGGAGGAAGAAAGAAAGATTTCAAAATGTTTTTCCCCACGATACTCAGCTCAAAAGTATTCCTATGGGTGAAATTGCTTAAGGTTTTCTTGAACAGAACTGGTTTTGATTAAATCTTTTTTCTGCTCACTCTGTTGCAGCCACGGCACCATTATGGTTCTGATAAGCCGATGCCAGACAGTATCACACTTCACAATCCCGCTCGAGTTCGCAGTGATCATGGAAAAATTTCTCCCCCCCTTTCCTATTACACAAGACTGAGCTGTTATATAAAAGGCATCAAAGTCTAAAGAATTAAAATCCCATAGTGTGTTGAGAAAACTACTTATGCAACAGAATAAATGTTTGCAGAAACTTCAAAGAGGAGAGTGGTATTAATGTTTCTTGATAACCAAAAGCAATATTCTTTTCCCCCCATCCCCACTGAGAGACATACTAATATCTATCTTCCAGAAGAATATAATTCAGATGTTTCCATTCAGGATCATACAATCATAAATGTCAGAAACAATGACCTGCTATGGCTGTTGCTATTTTCCTTTCCTTAGGCCTGGAATCCTAGAGGATTATGTTCTATTGAATAATTTAGGTATCATAAATAAAGGTATTTTTACCTCTCCTTTGGGAAACTACCTAGTAATATCTTAACTGACAGGGTACTATGTTGATAGTCCATTTCATTATTATAATGACTGGATAATGATAATTGCATGATGAAAGCCAAATCCTTATGCGAACTCTTTCCAGCTGAGCACTGAACAGTGTGTCTCTTACAAATTGCTTAAGTTTCCTGTTGCTTTCTTCACACCAGTTCTTATTTTTCACTTAGAAGATGCCCCTCTCACACCTCCCGTCTCCCCTTCCGTGCCTGTCAGCGTGGCACTGAGCGGGCTGCCCCACCGCAAGCTCTGTCAGGGCTGACAAGCAGTCGGCAGCAGAACTCTCTCTCAAGCCTCTTCTGAACCAGGAGAGTGATCCTAATTTGCTTCTTTCATAGGTTATTAATAACCTAATAACACAGCCCTGTTTTCTTCCCTACCAGCTAAATTGTACAGGCAGCCATACTGCCAAGATGAGAGACCCGATGCCACCCAGCCGTCTGTTAGGGAAGGTGAAGAAGGAGCTGAACGAAAGCTGAGCACTTGGGTTTATTCCCAAACATTCATGCTTTAGAAAGCAACGTCTAAATTCTTGGTTTGAGACGTGGTATTATCACAACAGAAGCAGGCAATCAAGACACCAAACTGCAGAACCTACCAATTAAACCACGTGCCCAGTTATTCCATGTTTGGTCTTCACTACTCAATGGTTTAACAAACCCCAGAACAGCTCTGTGACTGATCAAGGGACTGTCCTGCCCTCCACAGAACTGAAGCTGCTTTGGAGGGGGCTGTCAAATCTGGTTAAAGTACAATCGTAGAGATGACAAGTGATGGAAGGAAACAGCGATGGTCAAACTGCCGAAGTAGCTTACCCGTACGCTACTGGCCACAGTAAAATTCAGCTGTTAATAAGCCTGGTACATCATTGCTTGCTCCGTGGCTAATTAAGACATCCATCTGTATCACTGGCGACGTAGGAACCTCCCACTAGAATCAAAAGGGAAGGAGTAAGAGATTGCCCAAGGTTTAAAGGCATTTCATTAACGCATATCTTGAGTCATAAATTACTGTTTACCTGTCAACTGGGTTAAGAACACACACAAGTTGTTCTTTGAAGTTAACCTCTTGGATTTAAAGATTTTTAAACAGTTGTTGAAAGACTGCTTGATCTGAAAATCCGAGTCTTTTGAAGTTGAGAGCTAACGGAAGCTTTTTCTTTTTTTTCCAACAGTGATCAAGCAGTTAATGAGATCAAGTGATGGGAAGACAGGCTTAATAGAATATGTGGATGCATGTTGATGGGTTTTTTGGTAAGGACTAACAGGAAACCTAGATGTAGTCAGGGCCACACGAGTTAAAAATCATACCAAAGAAGGAAATTAACTTTAGTCAGACACAGTTCTTTACTGCAATCAAAGCTATTTGAGGACTGTACTCAAAACCCCCTCCCCAATGCGTACAAAACAGAAAATTGAGCTATCAGCAATTTGGCCTGGGCTGGTTTTCCATGCTAAGACGGCTGGTCCCTGATACACGTCCGACACACCAAGGAAAGGGCACGGCTAAACAAAATGCAGATCTGATATAAATGAACTACACACACGCTCTTAGTGTTTTTAAAACCCATCAGGCAGAGAGTTTTTGTAACACTCCCAAAATTCCAAGGAGCGTCTTCTGAATGCAAGGGGTGAAACTTTTGAACTTCCATATAAAGTGCTTCCCAACAGCAAAGCCGGTATTGAGGCATTAATATTTTGAGACACGGGAACATCCTGCTCTTGTTGAACAAAGCCCTCTGATGACAGAGTCCCCTAGTGCCATGTACCAGTGCTTAAGTTAGCTGCTCTAATTTACAAGAGATATAGCCCCAGAAAAAATAATCAAGACACAGGATGGGGAGTCAGGCAGCTCATGAATAACTTTTGAGCTATGATTTTGGTCTACTCTTATTTAATATACGGAAATGAATCCACGGTCTACTTTTTTGACTCATAGACTTACTGTCCATAGCTTAATATACTATAAATTCACTTGCCAGTTATGTCTGACTTGGGCAAATGACTTGTACAAAACGTAATAAAGGCCAAATCAGAAAAAGAGGTCTAAAAATACAGAAAAGCATTTTTAACACACCTGTTTAAATAGCATCATGTTCTAAAAAGGATGGGTAATAACAACATACATTTGCAGTGAAAAAAAAATTGTTTTCCCTTCAATTCTTACTATATTTGTAGAAGAACAGTAAGTCTACTTGATTCATTAAAAAAAATAATTAAAAACCAAGCTATGGATACAATTCACATTTCTTTGTGCCCTTCTTTGGATCAAGCACAGCATTCCCCTCGAAATCAACACCTGAAGATGATGAATCAGTCAAAACAGTTGGTGAGCAAATAAAATGTTGAAATGTAAAAAAATCAGTCCCATAAAAGAACCTGCAATCCAGCTTGATAGCTTTGTGCACTTTACTTTAGCCTTCATAAGTCACAGTAAAGAGCAGAGGATTTCAGTCCTGCATCCTCTAAAGCTGCAATATAACAGTGACAGAAACAGCAAATAGAAGCCACAGGAAAAAAAAAAAGAAAAAACTAAAACAAATGGGTCCTTCCATTTATTTCCTTTAGCCCTGTTCCAGGGCAGGAGTGCCAAGGACGATTGTAACAGAACTGTTACATGACCTGAGCAAACTAGGTAATATGTAAATATCCAGCAAAAAAAAAGCAGGAAAGTAAAGCACATTTACTATGTAATTTAGAAATTGTGTTAGAAACTGTAGATACCATCACTACTAAGTGAGAGAAAGCAGTTTTCACTGCCCATCCGTTCCTGCCCACCAATAACCCAACAATTACCAACTCCATTTGTACCTTGTCTTACAAACCTTCTCTAATGGGGTAGTTAATAATGCAAAACCTCAGCCCAAGACACACTTCTTCTCCTTAATATACTGGCACAACCTAGGCTGTACATTTGTTTCTAACATTTGCAGAAGAGAAAAAAAAAACCCAAGCAAGCCAATGCTCATCTAATCTAGAGTCTCACCTCTGACAGCAGCCAGTACCAGATGTTTCAGGAAACAAAACAAAACCCCAAAGCGAACTCATCATGACAGATGCTTCATTCTCTCCTTAAGGTAAATACTGGTTTATGGTCAGTTTTCTCCAATGACCGTTATTATTAGCCTGAAGTGGAGAACTAAGGATAGTGTAGCTGGCCTCTCAAATACTATATTCACAGTAATGTATTTCAAGGTTGCTGTCCCCAACATCTTACCCTGAGCACAAGGCAGCCAGTTTAGCCTTCCCTGCGCCCAGGGGTATAAGACTATCTGAGGTAGAACAGGGAAGCAGGAATCAAGGGTGTAAAACTTTTTTGTGCAACATGTTGGTTTGCACAAACACGGAAAGTCGGCTGTGTTTGTGACAGTGCAAGGTGTAAGTGCTAGGAAATATAATCGCTTTTTCCCAAATTTTTTTAGCTACAGTTTTAGCAGCAAATTTCACAGTCCTGCTTAGAATTTCTGCTCATACTAAAAGGAAATCTTATCTCCCAACGCAAGCCACCTGTGAGCAGAGCACAGTCACATCATAAATTAGGGAGTAAATTCTGTCAGTATATCTGATTAGAGCCTCACTTGAGCTATCTTTTCTTCCCTTTTTTCCTTCTATTACACTATAACATTCGCCTAGATCTTCAGCCTTAAAACGCAATCTTCAACCAGTCCTGTTGCTCAGTCACCTGACAAGTATTACAGAGAGGGTAATGACCAACAGTGAAGAAATGTGAAAAAGCAGCCCATAGAGATACGCACGTCTGAGGAAGGGAGGCTCACTATTCCAAGTGGCAGGCAAGCGCCTGATTTTACCCAGCGCAACCTAAAAGGTAACAAAGAACAAAAGAAAAGAAAATACAGGCAATAAAGGATTGTCAGGAGGGACAGAGCTTTGTAGCAGCAGCTGACAAGGTCAGTTTGGCTTTGCCAGTTAACAGATGCAGCTGCTGACACGAAGATACACGGCCTTGGTCTGACACTCACTTCTGTTCTAGAATCATTGTGAGAAGATACTCAGCTACATCCAGGTTAGGTCTGGGGAGTTTTTTCAGCAGGTTAAGCAAGGAAGACATGAGAAGGAGTTGCATGCTCGTAAACGGCATGCTTACAAGCACGTTTGAACAATTAGCTACCAAATGCTGCCAAGCACTGGCTTTGCTTGAGAAAAACCTTGCATCCTTGTGAAAAGTCACTATTTTCTAATCCCTAGACAACAAGTCAGAACGTTAAAAGCCTCACAGAGCTTCCAAAGAAAAGTAATCACAGTCCGGTGGTGTTGGCAAGTAAAACATTACTTGCCCAGCTCTGGATCATGCTGTGACCTCTGTAGGACTGTCACCTGGATTCCACGGTGGTACATGCCTGCCAGCCTCCACCTACAGCCAGTTCAGCGTCCACACGACGCAGGGGGAGCAGGAAGCACAAAGACAAGCACAGAGACATTTGGTTACTTTTGTCTTTCAAATTAAAAAATATATTTCGAACTGAAGAGCACAAATATATAATACTCCAGTTTACTGGATACATAACGGAGAACATACTGACATTAACAGATCCGTGCCACACTTCCCAAAGTGAGGGCTACGACACACATAATTCTACTGGGACGAGTTATTTCTTTTCAGTCTGGTTGGCTGTGTCACCATGCACTTTGGCTGAATGAGCGAATTGTAACTCCCATAAATGTCACCATCCATGTAAAGGAAGAATCTCTGATTTCAGAAGCAGTTACAGCACTGAGACCTATGTTCTCACCCCTTTGTGTGTTCAGTAATAAATTGGCTTAAATAATTTCATCAAAAGAAAGAAAGGTCTAATTCTCCAAAGAGAGAAGCCCATACTGATTTCTACAGGTGATATCAATAGCACTTTGCATGCTGAAAATACAAGCCATGTCCATTTTTAGGGCTCTAAAACCAGCTGAATAAATAGATTGACAGAATTATTTCTTCACCCTACAGCTACACATGCATTCTAAGCTTTTAACGAGGTTTAAATAGTTATTGAACAACCAGAATGCCAAGGTTGTTTCGTAAATGTAATCTCTTAATGAACATAAACTAAGTAAAGTCTGTCATGGGAGTCTCTTCCCAGACACCAGACAAAATAAGTGCTATACCCTTGAGCTCTAGAAAACTGGTACATATACTTAATAAGAGTTTTAAACAGCATGAGGTAGAAGTCACATATAAGACTCCAAAGCAATTTTGCAGACTTTTTTAATTGATTTTTTAGTACATCAGGGTAATCCTATTACTAAAGGTTTTGCTACTGATGGTTAAATGACGACAGGTATCCGCCGTTCAAAGCAGCACCCTGTCCTGGGCATTTTCTGGTTCATCAGTACTTCAGGACACGTCCCACAAGGCCCTCCTGACCAAGTGCCGAGCTTTGGAAGCGACACGTAAGACACAACCTCTGGATGTTAGCACAGGTCACATTTCACTTCTACTGGACATACTGGCGAGGTGACCAGGGATGCACTGGTGTGCTTTAGCAAATGTGCCAACCCCCAGGAAAAAAGTCTACGGTTGGAGGCACCACAGGAAGAGTTATTCAGAGTGGCCTATGTGGCCTTTATTGTAATTGAAGATTTTTAAAATAAAAAAAAAAAAACCCACAACTGACTACCATTCATGAGACTATCATCATTGGGTTTGGAATCAATAAGTTTTGTGATACAGAGAGAAAACTCAGCAGAGCAGTGCTCCCTGTAAAACTGCTCTGCCGTTTCCCATGGCAAATCCTTTGTGCGCCGGCAGGACAGCAAGGCAGTATCAAAGCTTTGGCCACAACATGAAAATTTTCATCTTTTGGAGAATTCAGTGATATCAGCCTGAAAACTAATGTGATCCAGCACTAGCTCAGGATACCCACACTGCTGAAAACCACTTAGCACTGAGTTTTGCATAGTGTAAAAAATTCAATTTGAACAATTTTACCCTTTATTTCAGGTAAAATACACTGCTGTGCAGAAAACCAATTTGAGCGCCATACACCACCTAAGCCTGACTCAAGTCCACAGCATTTTAGTGTTTTGAGTGACACACAGACCTTGCATGTAAACCGAATTAACTGTCACCAAATCCCAGTTTATTGTCATCTATTTTTTCTTACCATGGCCTACCCTGGCTTTTCATTTCACCTTAATCAGATTACCAGAAGTCGTCTTTTATATAGTTACCTGTAAACTAAATTGGCTGAGAAGGACTATTTACTTCTCTTACAGAAGCTAATTTTGAGAAATTCGACTGGAACTAACCACAGTTATAGAAGCCAAGTTTGTAGAAAGATTTTTTTCTCTCCTCATATAAACAAGTCTCAGCTTCCTTCGTATGCAGGGAGTACATGTAGCTTTCTTGGAAACACAGGAAAAATTTAATCAACAAAACAACAAAGTAAGAGAATCCACTCCAGTGTTCCAGTGCCAGAAGGCAGAGCACAACACACATGAAACAGCTCATAAGCGGAGAAAGATGCCCTGCTGTAAGTCCAGATGAGATTTAAATACGGTGTGATGCTATCCTATGTCCCCAAAGTCAAGAATGGGACTCTGACCATGTATTTTGAGGAAACACATATACAGACTACGAGTCTCTTTAGCCTTCTCCTAGCATGTGCACTGCAGGTCATTTTAGAGAACCTGAAACTCCAAGAAAAGAAAGAGGAAAAAAAATAATCCGAAAGGGTAGGTACTGTGACACTGTTGACTATTAATCACAGCGAGGGGGCTGGAAGCCAATAAAGCTCGTCCTCTTCACTCCCAGTGCATCACTGAAGCGATTCCGTGATTTTGCTTTCTTGATCAGATTTTTGAGGCATATTCTCTACCTTTCCAAATGAGTTGAGTAAGCCCCCAATTACATCCTGAATTCAAACCAGTTTCCTTCAGAGTAAAAACTGGTAGAAGCTGCCCAGACTCATTCACATTAAGTGCCTGCAAGACACAGTATTGCACCGAGCTTTGGCAACTCGGTTACACTCATGCAAGTTGTCAGTGAGAAAAGGGAGTGGTGGGAAGAAACACTCATGAATATGCATGAAAACTACAGCTGAATTTTGATTTGGCTGCATTCAAAACCCATTTATGCTCATTTCTGTGGATGATCAGATGCTAGAGATTTATTCACGAAAACGAACCAAGCACTCAGTCACCAAAAGGTAATTCTGAGCAGCATTTTCAATGGCAATGTCTGCCAGTGCTGGTGAGCTACAGGTCCCCTGATCAGACAGGGGAAACACTAAAAATAATAGTAATATAGGTAAATTACAAGTACTCAGTGAGATGTTCACAGATGTGCTGCTAATCAATACCAATTCACTGAGGAGTGGAAGTTCAGTGGTCTGGGCTCTGCCCTGTATCTCTGCAGGCAACGTAAAAAGCAGCAATAGCCATTCCTATAGCAAAGCATTTGGAAAGCTGCAAGTAAGAGAACAGAGTCAGGAGAGCACGCTAGCAGTAATAAATCAGGGAACTGTACAACTGTGCGCTGTCCTTTCAAAAAGGAAAGAGAAAAAAGCCGATAATTTGTTATGACAATTTGCATATGACAGCCTAGACAAGGGCTTGAAGTCTGCTGTGATTTCACGTTTAGTGAAAACCTGCACCGTGGTAAGGCACTGTCCTACACCAGGAGATCTCATCTGTTCTCCCATGTAAAGACCCTCTTTGCACACCGGACCCTTCTCTAAAGCTACGCAGCACATCGGATTTCAGGAGGGCAAATGGCAACTTGGCTTACTCAGAAGCCATCAGGAGAGCTGCATCACACCACTTTCTTCTTCACATTATATGCAAATCCAAGAACTGTGTTACAGGAGATTTACGTTACAGTTGAGGCTCTGTGCTGCTCTAAGACTCTCTTACATTTCGGACTTTCAAATTCTTAAATTTGCCCTTTACTTAAAAAAGTCAATGATTTCACCAAGAAAGTTTGATTAGTTTCTTTTACTTTCTGTAATGAAGTGCCATCCTTTTTACACTTGAAAGGATCTTTGTAATAATGCAACATTGATCTTTTGAATACAGATGAGCTAACCTAGATAATAGGATTTGGTACCCGAAAGAGCTTCTGAGCACATATATCTAAGGCTCCAGTGCCACCAAGAGGATTTCAAACATAAAGCACCTATTCGTGAACAAATGTCTAGATATGGCAGTGCAGCCATGCTCTTTCATTTCCAGTATGTTAGTAGGTGATCTTTCAATGCAAATAAAAATTCCACGACGTAACTGGGAATTTAATAAGCACACACACATGCACGTGAGTGCAAGTGATGGTGTGGGACTGGCCACAACGAGGCACTGCAAAGAAAGAAGCAGCTATCAGGAGCTTCCATGGATAAGTATTTGGGGTGATAAAATCTTCTAGAAAGACAGATCAGGAAATGAGGCAACAGTATTTATTTTTAATGTATCTGCTTCTACATTTAAAACAAAGCTTCACAACAGGAAGTCTGCCAATAATAGGGAAAACTGACAAGTGACCTCCATTCCTAAAAAATAACCTTCACTTACCGTTTCCCTAGACCGCCCAATGCAAATCCATCACTTCCAGCAAACAGGGCATGGAATTAGGTATCAGAGTACTTGGATTTTCTTCCCAGTTGTACCATGAGCGTGTTGCATTCACTTGCTAGCCAGCGTAACAAATTTGCACCTTTATTCCTCCATCACCTTCCTCCTTCTGTTCGTGTACTTTCACAACCACCATGTAAGAGCAGCAATTTCTTGTTACATGCTTTTAAGATGCTTGTATTGCTAGGTCTGTTTCATAATCCAGAATTTCATTTAACTCTGCTCCTTGCAAATACAGATCAAGTCAATTCTGCAAAGAAAAGCCACACTGAATTCAGGACGGATTCCATGACACAGAAAAATACTTAGTACAAAACCAGCCATATTACAAGAAAAAATACGAATAATAACAATAATTCAAAGTACCTGTGCCAGACAGCACTTTAAGTACAAAAGAAGTAAACCCTGTCCCCTCCAGGAGGAAACATAGCTTCTAACATCTCATCCAAGCTCTTGCCTGGCTGCCAAATCATTGTCGTAATGGAACAGCAAGAGCTGAACTCAAACTGTGCCTCAACACCATTTTCAAACACAACTCTATTTCAAGCATAGGCAGAGCCTTTGAGGGAGATAACATAAAGAGTCATTTCAACTGACCTTTTCGAAATCTTTTTATCATATAGCCTGTTAATAGGCTTACTGGGAATGCATTTTGCACCAGAAAGGCTTGCATTGGTCTGGAGAACTTCAATGGGACTTTCCCTATGCAGAGCAATCAGCTTCTGCTGGTGACAGCACACATGTGCCATCATTTCAGCTTCAGCTCTCCAGGCTTTCAGACTACTGAAACACAGTCGTTCTATATTCAGAACATCAAGCACTTCTGTTCGCCCATGATAGCAGCAGGATATCTCCCGTTTTTTCCTTTGCAAGTGCCTTCGGGCAGCACCTATAGATTGGTAGTTGAGGAAGAAAGGCAGGCTGAGCCGTGGCTTTAACTTGTAAACAGGGTCTTTGAAAGAGCAAAGGTGGGAGTTTGTCTCCAGTAAAGCAAACTTACTCTGCTGTTTGCTTTAGGCGTTTTTGTGATAAATCTTATGGATTTCCTGTCCGTCTCTGCAAACTTGCCTTTTACTGAACCAAGCAAAACTGCCAGAATTTTATTTCCAATGCCAACGCGTGCATCGGGGTCATAGACAAGGGGGCAGAAGTGCGTTTCAGGATTAGGCGCATTTCTTTTCAAGGCTTATGAAATCTGCTGTAGTAAGCGAAAATTAAGCACTAGGGTTTGCAGGGTGTCAAGAAGCAGAATGAGAATGCTCTCCTATTTTGTTCCTGGCTGCTGTGTTGATGCACTTCTGCCATCGTGTATGAGTAACTGACACTTCTAAATGAAGCAGATCAACACTCCATTTAAAACAGACTCCACAGATTATTAAAATGAGATTGTTTATGTTTTAATTAGATAAACAAAACTAAAACCTGTCTGGTGTTTTCCACCCCAAGATCTCAGTGTATTTTACCAGAAAAACCCCAAACTAACTGCAATGATCCTGACTTTCTTATTACCAACTGAGAAAAATACAGTGCAACAACTTGTTTGAAGTTACACAGTTTTTCAGACTTTGGGCCACTGTTATGGCTTTCTTGGCTATCTTGCAGAAAAGGAACAAGCAGGCACATTTCCCACCACCACTCTCCCAGCCTAAATGATCCTATTGCCTCCAGCCATTCTAATCTCTCTGTAGAAAAATACACCTGAAATCATAAAGACAGGCTTGGCAGGTAACATCCAGCAAGTGGTGCGTACACACTAACAACAAAGTATCACCTATTCTACAAGGGTTACATCAGGGGGGAAAAGAACTCCCTCCTCACACCATTAGCACACATCCATCAAATTGACAAATTAAGATAAATCACCTACGTTGCTGCTTCCATCAATACAGATAAAGAAATAATAAACATTGTAAATTTTTAACTACCTATCTGCTTCTACCTGCAAACATGAAACTCCCTCGCGCTTCGAAAAACGGAAGAATATACTCAATGAAGTCTAACAAATGTGCCATCTGCTCTGAGAGCGCGGCTCAACCAGCAGTTAGACGGGACGATGCTGGCCTCCTGTGGCAGCTCTGCGGAGAAACACCGCCAGAAGCCGACGGCTCCTTCCCGAAAACGCAGAAAACTTCCTCTGTCCCGTCCTCCTCATTTACCGCGGTTGTCGCAGCACCACCAGAAGGCTCTAGTAACTGGCAGAGACTCTCAGCCCCAGACACAAACCTCAAAGTCACAGCGACCCCCCCAGCTCCCAAGGACAGAGTGAAGGAGTTCACGGTGCTCAAGGAGGAAAGAAAGGCTGCTCCAAGTCATCTTTGCTGCCTGGCTTCAGTCTTTCACATCTCTTTGGCCATGCACACGGAGATTTAGAATAAACAAGAGGATGATGCGCAAAAAAAAAACAACCAAAAAATAAAACAGAAACAACAAACCAAACAAACAATTAATAATAATCATAAACCACCTACCACAATACACAAACCCCACCCTTCTCATAACAGAGTGGTTAAGCACAAGAACAATTTAACGAGACAGTACACTTGCCAGAATGGGCTAGTCTCAAGAACAGGCTTGGTGAACCCCGCCAGGAATAGTTGTGCTTGCTCTTGTGCTGGGCCAGGCTCCTGGCCAAGCTGGCATCCACAGCTCACTTGTCCCAAAAAACACTAGCTTTGCACAAATTCACCCTACAGCAGCTCACAAGCTGCTCACATTGTCCTCAGCTGTTAGGCTGCACTACTTAGTGTTTTCCTAGAAGCCATAAACACCCATCCTGTGCTACCTGTTCCTTTTAGAGAGAAAAAGAGCATGCTCAAAGCCCAGCTACTGCTTGTGTAGGCACCGAGATGGCCACCAGCTTCAGGAACAAGGCCAAGGACGAGGTGGGTTTTTTTCCACTTGAAGATGTTCCTAACTTTCCATCCTGTAACCTCTTTCCACTACCAAACCAAAATACAAATGCCTTCTCAAGACTTGCCCTTAACCTATGAACAGGGTGTAACCACCACCTAGAAGCTTCACCCCGTTTCCACCTGTAGCACTGAGCAACTCGCTGGCTGCACCTGGGTGCTGCCGTGACCCTGAACCTCACATAAAGTCTAGAGGTATTTTACTATTTGTAGTCATCTGATGAAACAAAGGGATCTACAGGGAGCTAGCAGAGCACCATGATGCACTAATGCAAAATACCTGTGAGCAACAGGCACAACGACCCACTGCCCACACAAACAGGCGCAACATAAACCACGATAAAATCAAGTTAGTAGCTGTGAAATGCACCAACTCCAACCAGCATGTGCATTACAAACAATACGAGTTAAAACAATGGGTTTCACAGCAGAAATGGCAGGGGAACGCTCGGCTGAGCCTCAGCGGGCACCGGGGTTATGCCAGAAGCAGGCCTGGAACCAAACCAAACTTTGGAGAAGTTGTATTAGAAGATCAGAGGAAAAAAATACAGTTCCTCACAGGTCGTTTTAAGTAAGCTGCTTAAACCATTATACTTTATTAAAAAAAAAATTATAAAAAAAAATAAATGTCACAGTAGCTGAACAAGCACAGCAATCTCTGCTGAAGTCTCTCAGGACGAGGTAACTCACCGCAGAAGAACAGACCCTGAA
>NW_009732231.1:163049-242074 GCF_000703405.1 Apaloderma vittatum | reverse complement strand
AAAAACAGAGAGCACAGTGATTTCACATAAGCTATTGCTATTCTTCTGTATGCTGTACTTGGTGATTATAATTACATGGGAATATGCATCTGAGTCATATAGGTTTAAACCTGCACTGGAATGTCTCTCAAAAGTCCTCTTCTGGGGTACAGAGGTTCGCTTTAGGGGCTCTGTACATGAAAGTTTAACTCAATCAACAAACTTAAATACTTAAACCCCATCATATTTGACCTTTGACTTTACATCTAATGAGCTTTCCAAGTATTAAAATAGATGGTTTTGTTTCTTGCACCACCTAAACTGAAAACAGTCTATCAAAATCTAGTCAGTTCTGACCTAGAGTGCCTAGAGTTCATAGCATGTCTGGGTTTTTTCCAGCCTTACAAAATTCTGGATTGGGTGCCCTGGATATTTTATTATGCTAAAGACCATGTTGGAGTCTCTTGCTAGTCTTGGCAGGATAGATAATCTAGGTCTTTCACACTCATTCTATGCCAGGGGTTTAAATCAGAAAACATGCCCTGAGTGTGAGTTACGAACAAGCCTTTGCAAAATGCAGGGAGAGAGGAAAATATTGTATTAACTTCATACCTCGAGTATTCGCAAACTGATTGGAAGAGCTGTATTCTTGTTCCCTCTCAAATGACTGTTTTGGTAAAACTTGTATAAATGTCTAATTTTGAGAGATTGAACTGTAACATAAATCAAAGATATTGTAGTCAATGAAGAAGAAATGGTTATGTTGTACTTAGAAAACTTAAACAAATGCATTTACTAGAATTGATCAATTTAATCTTCTCATGGAAAATCCAGGATAAATCTGATATGTTCCCTTGGAAGGGTGACATTTCTCTATTCAGAGCAAATTATTGAACCTACAGAGTCAATACAGCTCTTTGGCTCCTTTCTGTTGACCTTAGTGCAGCCTAAATACTTCTATTCAAATAGGATATTAAAAGTATTGTAGAAAAGGACATCTAAACCCAATTATCTTGTATAATGATTACATTTCCTGCAAACTTGCTGTGTCTTTTCTTTTGTGTCTTTCTTGGTTTTATATTGAACCACAAGTAAACCAAGATAATTATGTTATTCTATTTGAATTACATAGGGAAATTATTTATGTCTGGGCTTCATTAATATATTTAGATGAATATATCAAAGCTGCATTTGCCAGACCAATAAAATTGGTCATAGAAAAAGGACATAGAAATTAGGTGGAAAGCAGTGAACTGCTCTTGTAACTAAGTTATCTGCATGTGGTAATGAAGAAATTGGTTCAATACTCAGTCATTTTAGTGCTTCAGAAAATCAAACTTACGAATTAGTACTTTTTGTATCCTCCTATAGAATTTCTATAACAATTCCAGTGCTCTAACTTTGGAAGATATTTTTGAGGACCAGGACAGCAATGAAGATATTTTGTTGTTGGGTCCACAGTTGTTTTCTGGTTTTCAAATGTAATTCAGATGCAAAATTTATGTAAACAAATGTTGCATAATACTGTTCTTATAGTTCATTTATGATGGATGTTAATTATATTAATACACAACTCAGAAATGCTTAGATAATGTGGCAATGAGGACATGATGCAAAACAGTTCAGTATGATATTTATATTTCAGCATTATGTTTTCATTATTATTATTAGGTTGTGGTACCTAATACATCATCAATCTTGCTTTCCATTCTTTTGGTGATCAGTACTGGAAAATGCTCTGTGGAACTGCTGTCATTTTGGAAGACATATTGTATTTCTGCAGCACCTCTTTGATTCTGACCTATCAGTCATGCTCCAAGGCACTGTTGTAGTGTAAATAATCAACAGTTTGCTCCGTCTGGAAAAAGACCTCTCCAAATGCTCATCTGTAGCTGTCTGTTCAATTTAAGCGGCACTGCAGTGCTTTGAGCTGGCAATCCAAACATCTTCATTTAGAAACAAAACAACATACGGTATAATCAACTCACTACAGTAATTTTCTCCACTGCAATATCATTAAAGAAGTATTGTAGCATAAAGAGGAAACTAAAACCTGATTGGCCGATGAGAAGGCCACCAGCCTGCTGCAGTTGAAGCTATTTTTACTTATTCTGCTACTGTAAAGTCTGAAGTCTTCACAGACTTAATGCATTCTCCTAATATATCCCTGTCTCCCTCCACATCTTGAGCAGGATCTGAGTTATGGATATTCTTGTTTGCAAACTCGCATCACTGTCTCAAAGGGCTGCCTGACTGTCTAGCATTACATGAGTCTCTGGAGGAGCTGGAAACTGAACCTGGAAATTTCTGCTGAGTCCAGATAGCCAGAGAATTGCAGTCCTTGTTGTGGAGTGTCTTCTTACTCCATGGCACCATTTCACTTCAGTATTTTTTGTTGCAAAACTTGAATAAATATAATTTGGCAATTAATTCCATATTAATGCTTTCAGTATCCTCTCTGTGCTTGGGACTTCTTCCATTACAGAACAACCTGGAGGTTGGAAGCAGCTGAAAGATTTGTTTTGTTTTGTTTTTTAATGTGAATTCTTTCTATTTAGTGTTAAGAAATGTGAGGGTAGGGGAATCCTTAAAAGTCATGCTCGGAATTCAGAATATGGTGGGGTTTTTTTTCTCTTTGTCTTTTATAAAATGTTACTGAATCACCCCAGAGGAGGTTGAGAAGGGACTTTCTTTATAAATTAGCTGATACAAATCAGCGCAACGAACACTGAAATTACTTGGCAAAAGGAACAGCTTTACATAAATAGCTGAGTCCAAAGGTGTTAAGAGTTCTTTGCTTTTTCAGCAATACAGTAAATCAGCTGGAGTCATGAGTGATTCTCCCTTCATAAGAATGTAAGCCAACGCATGAAAAAAATGTACAAAAAGTGATGTAGAGTATTAAAATGCTTTTTTTAAGCTGTCTCCTATTGATGCGAGAGTACAGCAGCATTAGAAGCCAAGAAAAGAGAATGATGTTTCTACTTTGGGAAGTTCAGATGAGACTGCTGAACAAAAGGTACAGAAAATAGTTTGAGACTTGTGTGCTTTTAAATAGTCTGAAATCTAAATTATTAGGTCAGTTCTATCAACCTTCCCATTAAAACTGCCATTTATATTTCCTGCCAAACACTATACAGACAAAGGGAAAATGATCAAAGTCATTCTCCCTGGTGCTAGACTCTGCTGTCTTTGTCATTGTTTCTGAAGATTAGGCGTGTCACTGCTGTAGTTAGGGTCAAACTAGTAGAAACAAGCACACTATCAGGATGGAAAACTTGTTTTATTTGTTCATTCAGTTTTGGCATCTGCAGCAGGACAAAAAGCTGTTTAAAAGAAAAAATATGCTTAGAGGACATCTTATGACTGACTGCTGCAAGACAAACAGAATAGTTTTGATGTAACAGTGTGCTTATTACTCAAGCACTGCATCACTTTTTTGTTTAAAATACTTGCTATATATAAAGTAGCTCTCGGCCCTACAAGAGAGAAGGAAGCACTGCATAGTCGTTATAAATGGACCAGGAAAACAAAGAGGAAAAGATGTTAATCCTCAAAATACTGAAGCTCATGACATCTGAACAACAAACTAAACACTACTGAAATCTCTTGGCAGTTAAAATCCAAACCCATTATGTAAACAGGCATTGGGGAGGAGAGAAAAAAAAAGTGGCTTATTTTCAGGTTTGGTTTTGTTTGTTGCTTGATTTCTTTTTTTCCTAGGAAGTGACAAGTGCAGAGATTGTTCTGAATAGTTTAGACACTGAATTTGAAATTTGAATAATGTCCGTAAATGAACAATGTTGGAAGTCACTGGTTCCCAGTTCAGTATTTAGTCCCACAGTATGAAAAATATATCAAAGCACCTTGAAAACATTGATTGGCAAAGAAATATAAATCAAACCTATTATGTGTGTGCTATGCATGGTGCACTGGAGCCTTTGAAAAGATAGAATATTGTGCTTTTAGCAAATAGAAAACAAAGCTGCTTTTACATTCTAGTTGCTGATGAAACAAACAGACACAGTGATATATTAGGAAAAAATGTAGTTTGTATCATGTATGTCAAAGCTTACGAGGCTGTAGCTGTGAGACTTCACAGGCTTCTCATAATAGCCATGAAACTAATTTTCATGCAGAGAAGACATTATGTGATGTTAAATCACTGTTACTTTTGTGTTTGAATCTAGACTGAATGTTTCTATTCCTTTGGCTAGGCCCTGAGAATACACTAGCAGCATGGGAGAGCCAAAGATGCTAAAAAATTGGAGTCATCCCTCTGGAATTGCAGCCACACCAAAAAGTTGAAGGTGTATTTATTTTTATACAAATCTTACACAAATTTGACCTTGATTTTGCATTAATGTGCACCCATTCTAGAACCAATGGAAGGCTGTTGAACCCAATTCATTCAAAATAAATTTTTTAGCACATCGTGGGACAAGGAAGGAGAAGAAAACACGTAGGGATAATTTTTATGCTCTTCACGTCAGTTTGGTGAATTTATTCTATTTTTTCTGGCTTGTAAATATATTATCCCCAAATGGCTGTGTTTTTTTCCATCTCAAAGGCACAAAGCCTAAGATTTCAAGTATGAATAGATAATGAATTCATTACATCAAACTGATTCCAAGTAAACATGACTAATGTCTGAGTGTATTTTACATTATGTATTTTCTTCTGACAAAATAACATCTCTTTCATTTTGTGTGGTGAGCTGAACAATAGCCCTATATGGCATTAATGTTTGTGAAAATTCAGTTTCTGAATTACAAGCTTCAAGTATGGCAAAGCACATCCATATAATCCACCCCTGAGGAAGCTGACACAACCATGTTTCTTACCTGGCAAATTAAAGAAAGGAGGCATGTATAACTTTTAAATATCAACTGACATTCACTTAGAAGTAATTAATTGTTTGATTAATATAAGAAATGGTAGGATAAATTCAAATAATCGTGAATATGTTTGAGAAAGGATGACTGCTTACGGGAAAAAGCTTTTTAATTACATAAATGATTCTTTGCAGTTATTCACAAAGATATGCTCAGAATGTTAGCATCCAAACTTGATTCCGAAAGCTGTGCTTATGGTTCAGCTTTCCACTGAAATGAGACATGGATCAAAGATATCAGATTTTCATAGTGAATTGTACCTTCTTACACAGCTATTCATCTGCCTTCACTAAAGGTATGGAAAATCTGAGAGTCTTAACGGTAGAAAAATCTCCCAGGGAGTCTTGGAATTAGATATAAATTTATTTATGAAGCAACACAGTGCAAGTTACTAAATGCAGATCTCATTTACGGAAATAAGGAAAACTGAACCCAATGAAAATGTTAGGGCAAATACTTAAAGCTACTGAAAAGAGTTTCAAGACAATGTCAGTATAGCTTTGTGTCAAAGTTGACAGACTTAATTTAAATAGGCGCTGAAAGGGCATATTGAAATGACCATGAGCCACGTTCCAGCTGAGTGTTATTTGGTAAAAATGCAGTCCTACAGTTGATCACATTTGAATATAAAATCTGACTCAAGATCTTCAACTTCAGGGGGGTTGGAACTAGATGATCTTTAAGGTCCCTTCCAACCCTGACAGTTCTATGATTCTATGATACTCAAGAAGAAAAGGGTTACAGAGTTCCCAAGCTGCTCACCTGTAAATCCAGAAAAGTTTGAGAGGCCTATCTCTCCCAAGAGGCATGGATAAAAATTGCAGTTATAGGGAATAACCTTGCATAATTTCTGGATAAACAACTTGGGCACTCTTCTTCTCACTCCTGTTTAGAAGAAAGTCAGCTAGAAGAGGGGTTCCTCAGAGGCTGAAATGATTCATGGATTAAGAGGGATAATTGTGCCCCAGCATGGCTCTTCTGAACAACAGCAGTTAAAGAGCTGACATCTTCAGAGAAGATATGCCAGCAACAACAGATATCTTCTTCCTTCCTTCTAGAGAGTAATAGCTTACAAAATTCATGTGGATCTTAGATATGAAAAGAAATGTGGCTGCCATGTATGAGTAGAAGCATTCATGCTCGCGTGAAAGTCAGCAATTTACTCAGTAGCCCTTGAATGGAAAGAGGTAAAAACTGTTATGGGAGACATTTAGACTATGTTAGAGAGAAGACAGGTAATATTTTAACCATCACAAGATCTTCCTATGCAGTTGGTTCTTTCACAAACAAAGCCGGCTGATGAAGTAGCTGCTCCCAGACACAAAAAGTAAGATCTCTTATCTGTCAGATAAAAAGCTGCCCTGAAAAATTGCTAGATTATTTAATTTAAAATCCCACCCTTTTATTCTGGTATTTTGGAGGCATTTTTCTCGCTCATATGTATGGCTCACTGGAAAATTCTAAAGAGTGTGATACTCTCTCACAGTGCAGATGTTACATATGCTAGAGTTCTGTGGGGTTATTTCATTTATTACAGGTATGTTTAGCTTCTGCTTGGACAGATACTGACAGTGTGAAGAACCTGCATTACACAGATCTGAGATAAAAACTTCAGTTGCATGTTCAAATGTCTGCATTTTCAGGACATTTTGTACTGGGGATTTTAGTCTATCCTATTAAAGTTGCATGTCTTAATCCTACAAGCCTTTAGGCAGATTTATTTGCTTACTCAAGTAGACTATATTAAATTCCAGTAAATGAAAATACCTGTTAACCTAAATTTATTAAATTGCCTCAGTGGTTTCTAGTGTTCAAATTCTAGATTATACGTATTTGGCTATATATTTATATAGATGATTGCCTCACAGAACTGGGAAGCAGTGAAATTAAGCTGTTTGCATGTTTTGGTTGTGTTTGTCTTTTTGTTTACAGTGGGAAAAAGAAGAAAGCAAGGTAGCAATAAAGAGTGAATCCATGTAACAAGACAAGTACTTCAGGAGCAGGGTACTTGCCAACCCATTACTTAAAAGAAATGACATTTTTCTTCAGGTTAAAGAGTGTTTCTTTTTACGTAATACTTAGAATTTAATTATCTTTTCAAAATAGGGAGAGATTATCTTCCCTGTGGTATAGTTGAAGACAAAACTCCTATTCCAGTTTCTAAAACACTGGATGATAAAATACTTCTACAATCAGGGCACAGCATTTCTTAAGAGTACCAAACCCCATAATATCTTGAATACCTGTTTCTCACCAGAAAATATGTTTCATTTCTCTTTCATGAAAATGAGTGATATGGCAGAGAAGAAACCCAAACAAATGAATAAACAAAACTAAGTTGAATGAACAGGCATTCAGATACCTCCTGATTTGTTTCACGTTTTGAAGCTGAAATATTTGTCTTATTTATCCAGATTAAAGACCATATTATATGTTGAAAGATATCGTGACATATTGTTAGTGATAAAAGTTTGTTGTTTGTTCTTTAGTGCCTGACTGATTAAGTAATAGACCATTAAGAGTTTTGTATAACTATAGGAAGGGTATTCACTTCTTAATAATTTCAAAATACAAACTTGCAGAACAATTAGGTGGGATGGTTAATATTGGCCAGTACAGTCTCTATTTTTCCATAACTCCATATCTCCAAACTGTTCCTGGATATGGCCTTCAAGTATAGATAAGGGAACGCAAATAATTAAATAATTCCTAGCAAACATAACATAAATTTTCTTCCTTAATTTTATAATTAAAATGAATGGATGTCAATTCACCCATGTATGGTAGTTCGAAAGTAAAATTTTTCCTGGCCTGTTTTCTGCTGGTTGGGTCTTCACTACAAGAGGATTATATATTAAATGGTTGTAGTTCAACCAGATTAAACACTGATATTCTCTTGTGTGAACTGGTATGTGTAACAAACCCCCACTGGCATTCAGTACTACCACATGACTGGTTATCTGCTCTTAGAGAGTGAAGAAGAGACAAGGGAGGGACTCTCTCTGAGTTTCTTTTTGAAACTCTCTGGCTTTGTGAAACACCTGTAGGGTTCCTTGATTATAGCTACGCATGAAACACATATAAATACATAAGAGTATTGCTTCACTATGGAAAGGGGGAAAATCCACACATGTTCCAGGCATGATTATTATTTCACCATGATTCTTACTTCACATTACCTAAATTAAGTAGTAAATAAATGATACCTTAAATTCTGACTTGGGGTAGCAGTTAAAGATAAAATCTCTGTTGTGGAAATGTGAGCTGCAGTCACTATACTTGACTCAAAGATCGCACGCATCCACTTTGATTCATCCCTCCACTCTAGTAATACCAACTTGGTGATTTAGGAATGCCCTTCTGAAGAAGGCTGACTTTTCAAACTCAGCCAACTTGCCTATAACAGCAACAAAGTATCTGTTCTGAATATTAAGGAAGCATATTCTTAAGCATCTAGAGCCTCAGTCTCTCCCTCAGATATAGGACAAACCACTTATATTATTCCACAAAGGTCTACCTTATAAAGTCAATGGCAGAAATTACAGTTTCTTACATCTACTGGCATAACTATGTCAAGAATTTTTTACTTCTGTGCTACGGAATGCAAAGAATTGAGGGTTTTTTCCCTAACATTCTTCATGGGTTTCCAAGGTTTATATTTGTCTTTAGAACTCCTTGAGCATCCCTGAAATGAGAATAAAGTTTCTATGAAGAGAGTGCACTGATTTTCCATTTATACCATGTTTTACTACCTCATTATTCCTCCCAGTAGAGAGTGTTGTGGGGAAATAATTTTGGACTCTTCAGCGCAAACATTTGTCTGTTTGGCAGGTATTCCCAACAGTTATTTTTATCAACTATGGTGATATATTTGAATTTTACCTATAGTGTATAGATAGATAAACTCATACATACATACACACTCACCTCCCCATGGAAAACAATTATAAATATGTGCTTTGAAATGAAAGATTCCTATTGATTATACTAGATTTTCATTATATTTCACCCTTTCTCTGTAAATGTCTAGTTTCTTTCCCCCTTAATCTAGAGTCAATTTCTGTATCCCTTCACTCTGTCATCTGATCTTGCTCTATATTTTATTTTGAGAACTCTAGTATCTTCCAATCTGTAGAAATATTTTTTTTTAATAGGAATTTCATTAACTCAGAAAATTCATATTGAATACATTGAATTTTCATTTGCCACACTTTTAATTAATGTTATATTATTGGTCTTCTGATCGTTGCTATTTTTCATTTCTTTCTCTGCTGGTAACTTCTCTCACAGTGTGTGGAATTTAATTTTCACATCCTATTTTGCTAATCCCATCATGAACCATATTTTTTGCTTCATCCATTGAAGACTGCTTTAAAATTAGACTTCTTACTCATAAGCAACTACATCAAAGTTTCTATACTTCTTTACTATCTGGCTCTGGAAGTAATTTTGACTTCTCATAGGTTATTTACCTGCATTTTCTTCGCACTCCAAATTCTGTCTTCCAAAGTTTACCAGGGAGACTGTAGCAGAATGAGAAATTAAATTACTTCTTCCAAGTATGTCAGTTCAGAAACAATCTTTTTTTCATAGCATGTACTTTTGTTATAATTACAATTTTAGGACAAAAACCAGTAACAGTTTAGAGATCATATACAGGTACATGTAATTATTCCTAACCCTTTAAATATCTATTTACTCTTCTTTATTTTATTTATCGCCTCATACTGTATGCTTTTTCAAGCAGATATTGACTTCATGTAGATATGTACAGCCACTAGCATAAAGGATGCCATTCCCAATCAGATCATCTAGACACTCCTGTAATACAAATAATAAACATTACCAAATTTTTCTATCTCTTTGACTTGCTGCCATATCCAAACATGGGCTTGATATGAATTGAAGAAAATTGTGTCATCAGCTGCACCCGGCAGCTTGTAAGTCTGTCGACACTTCAGATTCCTTAGGACGTAAAGGCTTAGAAAAATCTATGAAATGAGCCATTTCAAACCTAATGGACACACTATTTGGGCTGTTACAGTTTGCAGGCAAGTATGATTTTCTTGGGGAAATGTCCAGGAAGGTTTTCCTCACTAGTATTTAGCACACAAACTTGGTGTTTTAAGTGTGAATCTATATCACGGATCACTTATGTATCCTGCACACAGACAAAAAAAGTCTTATCTCTGCAGAATTGTGGGAATATGGAAACTGAGATCTGCCATTTTGTACGACTTTGAGAAAATGTATAATGTAGAGTGATAGAATCATAAAATTGTGGAATTATACAAGTAATGAATGGTTTGCGTTGAAAGGGAGTTGTAGAGGTCATCTAGTCCAACCTCCCTGCAGTGGGGATTTTTAACTAGATTAGGTTGCCTATAGCCCCATCAAGCCTGATCATAATGATGACATTGTAGTACCAAAACTCTCTCCGATCCTTTAAAAAATTGAATAGTAATAATTTGCTAAAGGTATATAAGGTGCTGCAAAGTGTCTTTCCACACTACACAATGTAGAAACTATATTCTCATTGTGGTGTTTTGTTAGTTAACAACAACAAGAATTTTTACTTGGGAGTTGACAACACTGAAAAAGGCTAAAAGTCTTGACATAAAATCAAACTCAAATATATGTCCCTATCACAGGGAGAGTAGAGGGCGGAGATTCTAGTCAGCAATTAGGACAACACTATGTTTTGGCAGGAAAAAACTCAGAAAAGATTTTTATGACTTTAGGGATGAAACTTGCAAACTACTGGACAACCTAATGAAATTATCAAAGCACTAAGATCTTTTTTACTGTGATCTCATTTCAGAGTTTGATCTTATCATTAATATAGTCAGAGTGATCAACGTCTCACATGCCGGATACTGTCCCAAGGGGCTCAATCCCTAAAAATTCTGTACTTTTTAAGCTATGTGAATTTGTATGTATGCACAAAACAAAAATTTTTATGAGTAAGTGAATAGCATCCACATAGTTTAAATTCAAGCTCCATTCTGGTAACACTATACTACACATACACGTTATTTTGTCCATCCTGAAGCTACGGCAAGTGGATCAAACACACAGCCACCCTTGAACTCAGCAGAAAGGCTACACAACATGAAGTTGATAAAAACATTGTAAAAACCCCTCTTATGCTATCAAGAAAAAACATTACAAAAGTAGGCAATAACACTAATGAATGCAAATTGTATATTTTTACAATTGTATATATAATTATATGTATATTTAATAAAATACCTTCACAGATAGCATAGTTCTGACCAAAGGTGAGTGGTAAATGTGGAGTCACATTCTGAAGCAGCTCTTTGCCCCTTTCATAGCAGGATTTCTATAAGTGGTCAGATTTTGTTAATGAGAGTATTGCAATGCTGAGGTCTTCTGAGACAGTCTGGTCAAAATAGGAAGCTCTGATTTTAAGAACTATTCCCCTCTTCGAAAATTTTATTTGAAGGATTGTAAGAAAAAAACAGTTTTGCTTTTTTTTTTAAGAACAATTTGTGATACTTCTTTTAGATTATGCGACAATATCTATTTTTTATTTGATTTGTGAACTCTAAAGTGACATCTTAAAAGTAATTTGGCCAGCTGTTACATCATTTCTGCTTCATAATCAACTTCCGAATTTTAACTTGGGAATATGTGATGTCAAAGGAGAGTAAGAAACTGTCATACTACTGATTCAGTTCATTCTCATGATGCTGTGATATTAATAAACAGTGGCTTATGTCCTGTTACAAGTATTTCAGAGAATTCAAACAATCAATCATGATGCTAATTAGTTTATTCCATGGAAGAGTTAGTTGCTAGGTAATTTCATTTCACCACCCAAACTATTCTTTTCTAGGATGAGAATGAGAGATGAGCAAGCTTTCTTAGAAATAAAGGTAAACCAACAGTGAATAACATGTTACCAGGTACCACTGTTGTAAATGGCCATAATTTATCATCAGTTTTCAGGGCTCCATAATCAATTAGGGAGTATGGAACCATGCTAAAGGAGGAAATCAGCTCCTCTGCTAGTGCAAAACTAAACCTGAAACCAGCTCATGCATGGTCTGAACAACAAGACTTACAAAACTTTCAGAAACAGAAAAACTTTCAAAAACACATAGCCTTAGAACGTAAGTAAGTGCCTGCTTACTCTGAAGCACAGCATCAAAACCAGTTCAACGTTCCAACCTGCAAATGTCAGAAGGATCTTCCAGGAGCAAAATCATTCTTTGGTGAATCAACCATCTATGACAGTAATGCTAGCAATGAGTAGAAATGGTTATTTTTTTTAAAAAAAAGAGAATAAAGGAATAATAATTAAAAATAAAGTAACCAGCCCCAAACCTAACACAATCAAGTAAAAATTTTGATGTAACCAGTTTAAAGGAGCACAGTGATTGAGACTCTTAAATAGATCCTGTTCTTGCATCTTTTAAGAATCTATGAAAACAGTTATTAGGATTTCATCAATAACAAAAATAAAGATATCTATATTTTAGAAGACATTCATAGTCAATACCACATGTTGCAATAAGGAAATAAACACAATTATTACTCTCTGACAAATCCATCCTCAGAATATTCCCTGCTGAATATGTGTAAATAAAACTTGAATGCCAATTTAAGAAGTAATTCAGTATGAACCAGCAGCTTAGTTAAATTCACAAAGATCAGTCTCGTCTTTATACTTTGAGGAGGCTGGGATGCAAATTGCAAGATGTATAAAGTGCTTAAGATGTACAAAGTGCGTACAGATAGATGGAAATAAACAGCACCCAAGCATATAGGGCATAAGCAAAGCTCAGTCAGTAAGAATAGCCAAGATTAGTACTGTTTCATATTGTAGTTAAGCAAAAAAATAATTCAAAATCATGGTTCAAAATATTACAAATGCATTTTTCTGAGGTCCTGATTCTATTAATCTTTATCCTCGGTTTAAAAACTCAAGCGTAGCATTCCACTCAAGACAAAAATACTACTTCTTTCAGTGCTATGTATGAGCCAAACCTAGAACAGCAGAAAAATATTGTGACTTTGTTCATCACGTTTCCTTTTTTTTTCTTTAATGACAAATTACATAACCTAAGATGAAATGTGATGTGTCCAGGAAAGTGAAGAGTCAGCAATTTAAACATATTGAACCTTTATGGTAGACAAAACCTCAATTATTCATTCTGCCACTGTTACCTGAGCCAGATGCATGGAGGTGTGTGTAACTATTAATAATTTTGATATAGCTGTAACTTTGGGGTTTTTTTTCTGTATAGTCAACTGATAAACTTGGCACTGTTAACTGTCTTTGATTTCATTTTGTGTTGTAAAATATTGCAAGAGAATGTCTTCATGGTACAGGAAATATGCCTCATGAATCTACAGCTTTCCAAGATACACAAATCCAAATCTCAGATAACATAGTAAAGATAATCTGGCTGTCTCCACTAGAACCTTTTCTAATGGACTTTGCAGAACATGCTTTTTAAGTTACTTTTAAATCTCTTTAAAGTTGCTTATTATTCATCTTCTGCTCCAGAAACTAATCTGATCAAGTTATGTCTCCTGTTTTGAAATCTCTTAAAAATCTTGGCTACATTATGAAAAACAAAGAAACAACCAATACTAAAAGCTTTTCACACACAGAAAAAGTAATCCAGAGTGAGACCTCTGGCAAGGTAATGGAAATTCCCTGACCTCAGTCTAGCTCTGCACCTAGCACTAGATGTTTCCTAGATGTTTAGGTCTTCCACCTAAACATTTATATTTCAGCTCATCGTATAAAACCATATCTAGCTCATTCAGATAGTCATAAGAAAACGTGAACTTGCTATGCAAAACTAAAGTATTACCATTTATATTGCATTGCTCTCAGGCAAGTAATATTAAATCAGAATGTTTGAAAACAATTACAGTAAGTCATAGCCAGAGCTGAGCTTGCTTTACAGTCCATTCATTTAACTTCTTTATCAACAGAGACAGATCATGGTTCTTCACATGAAAGACCACAAAGAAGATTGCTTTTGAATTTCATCAATCCTAGCCATGAAAATATTTCACGAAATTTTGAAGACAATGTAAGAAAGGGAGTAAGACCTTCGTTTTTCTTAATACAGTTATAGCAAGTTGCTGAGTCAGATTTTTGAAGACTGGAACTTAAATAAATGTTTTGATGAAGATGGTTGCAGAAAGACAATGAGGTTTTTAAAAAATAGAAAAATAATTCTGTCATCAAAATGTACTGCTACTGACTGTGCTTCAGTCTGAGAAATTTATTTGCTCCACAAGCTTCAGAAAACAAAGGCAAAGGATAATGGTAATAATGGTAGTAATGATAATAATGATAGTGTTAATAGTGGTAATAATGATAGTGGTAATAATGATTGTAGTAATAATAATAGATGTTTATATAAAATGTACATATTTTGAAACTTTAGAAACTAATGTAAATACCTGTAAACATGCTTCTTGTGTGTGTGTCTCTGTTACTGGATATGTCACGTTGAACTTAGAAGATATTAAATAATAAACATTGCACATTAAAGGCACTGCAACTCAGTTCGTGTTACTCTGAAACAGAAACTCTTCATCCATCCATCTATGGGAAAGTAGTACTCCTTTGTCTGAATAGCACACTAAAGATCATGTGCATTGGGCACAGTTCCAAGAAAAGGACTGGTGACTTCTATTTTTATGGGTCTGATGGGTCATACAAACACCCAGATACTCATCCCCAGCTTTGTAAGAGCTACTGCTAGATGAGGAGGCTACCTTAGGTGATCTTCTGGAGGTTTAGATGTCCTGAAATATTGCCACTGCACGTAGTGTTCCTGGGATGTCTGGATGAACTCGACAAGCTCCATGTAGAGTTGATCTGCCCAGGACATACAGTAAGTAGACATGGTTTAGGTAAATGTGTACAGTTGCAAAAATTTTCTCTAAGGAAGAATATTTCACAAGATAGTCTACAAAACTTGTAGAAACCCTAAAAAAAACAACTCTTGGGCAAATACAATGACCAATTGGTAACTGGCTGTTACCTACATTAGAGGATTATCTCATTTTTTTCTTTTAAGCTGTCACTCACTAATTTAACTGTTCTTACCTGGGTACAAAGAATGCCATACCCCGTTGTTTTTCACCTTTTTTTGGTGTGCTTTGGTGTTTGTGTTCCTCCACGTTATATAACACACTGCGTATGTTACCAAATAACTAAGCATTCCTTACATGCACAGAAGTTTTAGAAATATATTAAAAACAAACTGAGTTTTCCCAGATGGTTGTATAGCAGTAATTAAGTAAAAACTGCTATTCCCAAGGTGTGCTCATTTCTGCTAACATCATCAGTACTGCTGCTGCATACTCAAGCAGGTTAACAAACAGAATCAGATTAGCTTTTGTTCTGCCCAAACAGCAGGGTGAAATCTTTGTTAGGTATAAAACAATGAGGACACATGGAAGAAGAACAGAATGCTAGGAATATATATCAGTTGAACACCTGATCTGTATAATTGTTTGGCAAAATGAAAAAAAAAAACACCACACAGCAGTTAGGATTGGTTACAAAATGTTAAAAATCAATCTATTTTTTAGCTTTCCAGTCAACCTTGTATGAAAGCCACTGGTCTGATATCAAAATGATATTTCTGAAGATAAAACCAGATTTAATTCTCTGGTTGCAAATCAAATGCATTTCCTGAGATGAGAGAAGACATAAAAGGAACAGATGTTGTTCCACATCTAGAATGTAAAAAAATTAATTGGAAGATTTCAGGAAACAGAGGATTTAGATATTTTTCACTGTTTAAATTGCGGAAGGGGACAGTGGGATGACTACATGATATCTAGTATAGAGTGAAGGTGTTTATTGGTGGAGCTAACTTTTTCAATCAATGATTTTTTTATTTTTATTTTTAAAGCAACATCGTATCAACAATTATTCCTGAACATCATTAAACCACTGAAAGAATATTTCATAAAAGTGTAATTATTTCATTTTTCATGAACACAGATAACACACTAACATAGGGTAGATTTATAGCAGCATATAGCATATAGCATATAGCTATCTATGTAAAAGATGTTAAATGATACAACCTTCTAATTAACACCTTCTAATTAATTCTTGAAGGAATAGGACCTTAGTGAAGACCCCACACAGTTCTGCCATAGTCTAATGCAATGGTGATTTCTTCTAACACACTCACTAAAGCTATCAAAATACATTACTCTGTAATCAAGCTTGATTTCCTATTACTTAATCATATATTTGACTTCTTTAAGTAAATGTCTTTGCAGTGATGTGTTCAGTAAAAGATTCTAGAAGGAGTTCCAAATACTGTAGTGAAATATTCAAGATTTTAAAAAGAGCATTTTCCCCTAAATTGTATCCCTCTATGTGTAAAAGTACTACCCAGCGCATCTTGGCAAGCTTTACTATATTTGACTAGAAATATTCTCCTGAAACACCTGCCATAGGACCCTTCTCAGTAGTGTGGTTTACACCAGAATGTATGTATAAAAATATGGCCTTAAGTCCTTTAAAGGTTTTTGCTTAATAACAGGTATTTGATCTGTGTTTATGAAAATATATCAAATACTAAGTTGCTCCCACTACTGTTTTTCGTTTCAGCCTCTCAAACCACCTCTCTGAGACCAGTCTGCAAGACTTTCCAATCTCATTCAAGAAGACTTTGCAAAACAGACTGACTTGCTGGCCTCAAGAGGAACATTTTTACCACTGCTGCCCTAACTTGCTGGACCCAGGCAAGATGCTTTCCCACTATTGCCATCACTGCTGGTGTTTTATGGAAAGAAGGACTGAGGGAAGACTTGTTAAACATGCAATAATGAAGCATCGTGGTAAACAGTCCTTGTATTTTTGAAATTACGATATCTCTTGATTGCGGGGAAATAGGCACTTAATAAACACGTGGTTTCATTGCTTTCCCATGTTTGTTTTCAATTAAAACCAGAAACCTATAATGTGCATTAGAACATTGCTCAGTTTGGTTTGAGACTAGGCAGGTAATTAATGAGTAGTCATTTCATCTATTTATTTAAGACCGTCTTCAGGGACTTCAGTGACTGGTTATTGCATGATAATAAGCTTGTTAGAAAGCTGGAGGAATAACAATTCCTTTGGGATATTTTCCTCCTGTCCAATTCTTGCACTTGAAGTCCTCTGTTCTTTTCATATTTGTGTCTACGTATCGTACAGATGTTCAACACAAGCACAGCCCTTCCCCACACTCTGCATTGTGTGGCAGCCTGGAGTTTGCAATGTCCAGGCTTCCAGCTGCTCAAAGCTTTTTAGAGCTGCTGGGCAAATCATGTTCTCTAAACTGTTGCATTGCAATTGTTTCTGCTTAGCTGTAAGTCTTAATGTCGCACTTTGTTAGACTATCATTTTGTAGTTCTTTATGTTAGTAGCTGACTTAAATGTACTCAATACCAAAGTACTGTTGGATACAAGTATAACAAGATCTTTTGTCTGATTTTAGAAAAAAATCCCACACTTTGTATCTGCAGTTATGCCAAACCATTTGATTATTATTGTCTCTAATTTCAGTAGAGAAACTACCTGCATTGATACCTTTGAGGCGTCTGTTATCAGCCAAGACCGTGAAAGCACAAGCAATGTTGAGAAAAGACATAACACACTGAAAAGTGCGCACTGATCCATCACAAAAGGGAGAGAGCCTGAGGTGGGTGTCATAGAGGAAAACAGAACACTCCACCAGCAGTGCCACCATCAAATGGAGACTGGCAGACCTTCAGGTAACATCAGATTAAGCACAGGTTTCCTGCATGACCTCACCACAACTTTAATAACTCTGCATTTTAAGCTATGTTTTTTATATTAGCTACTGTAAGCAAAAGCTTTACTTTGTTTTTTTACCTTAATCTGATTAAAATTCAGTATAATTTGTAAAAAACAAGGGATACTACTCCCTTACAAAACAGTCAATTTATCAGGTTCCTGAGCATAAGATAACAGCCTTCATCCCAGAATGTACTTAAGTTTGAGATACGGTACCACAAGATTCTTGAGAGGAAAACACATCTCATCCGGTGAACAGCGTTATGCAGATGGACATCCTGGCATGGTCTGAAGCAACAGAGACCATTCCTGAACCCTCAAGTTAAACTGGGATCATCTCAACAGCAGTGATCATATCAGGTAGAACATAGGCATTAAAAAACTTTTCTTTGAATAATAACCCAACTTGCAAGGAAAAGTGCGTTTCATATACCCTAAGCCAAGAGACATCATTTTAAGTGGCCATTAATTGACAGCAGATGAAGAACAAAAGGTTCCAGACAACTTTCCAAAAGATAATAGATTCTTAAATCTCTATTCTTTTCAATGAGAATTAGGCAACTAATTTAGATTAAAATTAATATCTGTGTATCTTGACTTTAAAAAACTGGGACCAAAACTTTCAATTCACATTACATTTTCTTCATAGACTAGTTCTTTCAGTTAGAAAAAAGTTATACATACATGCGTATGATATTCACATTCACACTATATATATAGTCTGTGTATGAATGCACTCACATACAAAATGTACATGTATAAGAAAATATAACATTTTTTTATATTAGTACATGGCTAAGCATTTATTTTACCTCTATACAAAACAAAATACATCAATTAAAGATCAAAGTTACATTTTCATCACCCTTCATGTCTATATGCGTTATACATACACATCGTCCCTTTTTAGACTTACGCGACTCATTTTTATTTTGAAGTTACTCATTCATTTACATAACTGGAAGTTGTGCTGATGTGCCTGAGGAACATAAGTAAATTTTTTATATAAAGAGTATTTAATGTTTTTTTAGTACCAATAATATGATCGCTACACCTAAATGACACAAATTGCTTAGTAATGAGGCCAAAAAATAGCCTTTAAAACACCCTAAATGCAGTCTAGATTGGTTTGTTTATAGAAATAACAAAGATATAATCACAAGATGACCATTTATGTAATGTAATAGAGTGATTCACTGAACTGCTAGAATCATATGGCTATAAGACAAAATAATGTTTTGCAGCACCATGGAAATGGTGTATTTCCATGTAATTCAGTGGGAGTTAAATTAATGACAACAGATGTGGCTGCAAAACATTATTTTGTCTTATAGCCATATGATTCTAGTAGTTCAGTGAATCACATGGAAATTACATGGAAATACACCATGAATTACATGGAAATACACCATTTCCACAGGAAATCTGAATTGATTTCTTCTCGTTTCAGTAAGAATTGGATTAATTAGCAACATGCACAGTGAAATTTAAGACCAGTATGTGTTTCAAAAGTTTGAGAATGGGACCCTGTCTTCTACTGGGTCATAATTATAATGCAAGAGATGAAATTCTGTGTTGCATTTCTGCAAAAGAACATGCAATGCAAGCAGTTGATCTTGTGATTTGGTATAATCCCTATGCTGTTGTGTGTAAAGACACATTTATACTGTCTTAGAATCTCTAAAATGACCAGATTAACTTTTTAGTTTAACGATATATTGGAATTTGTTATGAAACTAGTTTTTGATCAACATGTGGAAGAACTGAAAAGAATATTACTGAACACAAGAGGGCTTCTGAAGGGCTGTATAAGCAGCCAACAGTGACATATCAGCATTCACAAACAGGCATCCAAATTATGTCATTGCTCTAGTTGCTGTGTTCATAGGGGTGGCAGAGAAGGTACATCAGTTAAGATGCAAACAACATTAATCTTCAATCAAAATAGAATGAATGCTTCATGTCTGAACATAAATAATTATTTAAAAAAGAATCAACAGGAAGATGTCCACATTTTAATGCGGTAAAAGGCAGCTGAATAGGCAGATTTGGGCAGGCTGTGGACTGCTTTGATGGTATTGCTTTATAGATTAGGAATTGAAACAAGTGGTTAAAATAGATAAACAAAGGAGTTCTCATAGCAAAGATGAGCAACAGAGGATCAGGTGCTTGAGCCTCCTGAGCAATTTTCAGGTTAACATTTCTGTGGCATGTTCCTGAAGCAGGAACTTAAAATCAGTTCTTGAAGTGAGAGGAGTGAAGGACAGGATGTGATTTTATATCTGTTAAAGGTAGTTGTACAAAAGAGAGGGAAGTCAATGGTAGCATTCAATTTCTATGAACAATAAGATCTCTATTCCCTGCTTGCATTGAATTTGCTTTTTAGCAGGACCTGAGAGCCAGAAGGGGTAATCTCTCATAAAGTCAAGTTAACTCTGATGCATCTGATCCGTGGTATTTTGGATATGGAAGCCATAGTTGTGGCTTTTATATGCCTCCCTCCTCACAGTGCTTGCAGAAAGCAGTTATCCATCTCTTGCAGCTCTCTCTGTAAGTTTCTTGGTTCCTGGAAGTTTTGAAGAGGCATCCATTTCCCACTTAAAGTTACACTGTACTAATGTTCCGAATTTAAAAAATGGAGGTGTGGAGAAGCTCTGTATGTTTGTCAGCCTCAAGTGCAGATACGCATCTTAATAATGAGGTGTGGTGTCTTCCTTAGGCTTTTGTCTCACTACTCATTGTAGAAGAAAAACCCCAAATTATGAATCCTTGACCCAGATCCCTCCCTGTCCCATTCCTCCTTACATTTACCTCTAGCAATGGAGTCCTAAATATTTTCCTCATAACAGTCCTATCTAATTGCTGTATTTATGTACCTAGAGATCAAGTTGTCATCCTCAAATACAGTGAAAGGGGTCTTGACAGGAGATTTTATTTTCCTTAGATCATAATAACATTCTCACACAACTGCTTTTTGATGCCACAGTGAGAGTCATGAACTATCAGTTAATAAATATGAGTTAGATTAATTAATTCATATTGTCAGGAACAGTTTAAAGCAGCACAGGCAATAAGATGAAAAAAATTCCAGTAACTGTGAGAAAATGTATTTTGAAATGATACATAGATGAAAATCTGTTTCATGACTCTCCACACTCCAGACCGTATGGGAAAAGCCTAATTCTGCCTCTTGTGCTGCTGATGAGAACACTGACCCTGGTATCAGGTTAAACAGAGTTGCTGCTAGGATGTGGTTCATGAAGAGTCGTTGGAATGCGAGAGCAAGTCAGCACGACACACATTGGAACTGTAGAAAATCTCAGTGATTTTAATGTTTTCTGGGTGCATTGCTCAGCTTAGACTCCCAGTTTTAAGGTGTGTCAATGCTTTGTGCCTCTTCATTTTTTATTGCAGTCGCGTTTCAGAGAGATATTACGTTGGTTCTTCTTGACCTACACGCTGCTTTTAAAGATAACATCACCTCTAGGTTAAGCGGACTGTATTTGTCCGTGATTCTGACAACATTTTCTTTTTGCACAGAGAAATGCAAGCTGACACAGTTGATCTAAACACAATGTAATCCTTTGATTTCATAAAATTTGAACATTATTAGAAGAAAGTACCAACATGATACCTCATGGAATTGCGGTCAAGAGGGGAAATTGCAAAAAACAATTCTGTGCAGCTTGGGTCTGTGTCCGATCACAGCAGTCTATTGTACAGTGTGATGTTTGCCTTGACCTCATAGCACTCCTGCTCTTCCATCAAGGCTGAAAGCTTGCCTGGTCCCAGGTATATGGTAATGCTACATTTAGCAAGTGAGCTCTCAACCTAGATGGGAGGTAGGAGTATTTATACATGAAATGGGAGGCTTTATGGTGTAGAAGTACTAAAGCTTGCACAGACTATACAGGAGCAAAGAAGAATTAGTTAATATTAAAAAAATGCTGCATGTCCAAAATAGCACCTCATGTAGCTGCAGTTTTACAAGTATGATGGGAGAAACTCTGCTACGGTAGTAACATATTTGCAATTCAAAATATATTTGATTAGTAACTCAAAACAGATCAGAACTGGCTTTTCAGGAATTTAAGCATTTACTGAATGTCTTTTTTTATTCCAAGGAATTACCAAAACAGAGCACTGAATGTATTTGCCTTCTGGTAACTTGATGTAATGTTGTTTGTTTATGCAGAATTTAATGACTGCACCTCATTCAAACTAGAATACGATTTTAAAAGAATATGGAGTCAACACATATGCAGAGATGCGGATGGTGACAAAGAATCCTTGGTAGAACCGCTACTAAATACTAAATTGAGGGAAGGCCAACAAATTATGTTAATACACCACTGAGGACCATCCTGGCATCAGAAACCCTACAGAGAAATACTCCTTCCCATCTGACACACTGGAATCTGATACTGTATGACACAAAAAGTAGCCTCTAAGGAATACTGCATTCTAAATATATTCTGGACACCAATGCACAACTACTTCAATCTGTAAATTTAGTTCCTTCTTTCTTTCTGCGCTAGAGGACATCATTGTGCTTGAATGGGAATTTAAGTCACTTCTGATGTTTCAGTCTGTGTATGCAGTTGGTATCTTTTTTTGCTACTATAATTCAGTGATAGACTTTTGTATTTTATTGGTTATTGTTTATAGTACCTTCATATTTGCGTTTTGCATTTTCACCTGGAACAATCAAAATCAGTAAGAAAAATCTTGCAGCTGAATTCCATTTCCTCTTCTCACCTATTAATATTCATGTGTCACGCCATGCACAAACGTTGAAGAGAAAATCCTCTTGGCTATGTGCAGTGAGACTTAGAGAAAGATCGAGGAAGATTCACTTCATGGCATTCTGCTTGGGTCATATGGAAGAGCAAAGTTCAGAATGCAGCACCAGAGCTTTTTGGCAGAAAGACTGTTTTAAATTTGTGTCAAATGTTATTCCAATACAAAATGCCTCAATATTGCTGTTGCTAATTAAAGAAAGGTTGATTGCTGGCAATCTTGCTGATCGAGGGGAAAAGCAGCCTTCTGCAGAATCTTGAACAAAAGGAGCTGTTTAGGGAGCTATTTAGGGTATATTCCATGCTTAGTGAAACAGTGCCAGCACTGAGGTGCTGCAGGAGCCAGCTCCTCAGAAGTGGCTGGAGGGAGGAGGAGGGAGCAGGCAGGAGCGGGTGTAAAGGGACCAGCCAGTTTGCTGCAGCTCCGAGCTGCAGTCACTGAGTTGGCTGAAGCATGTGCACTGCACAGATGTGTGGGCAGCAGAAGAGTTTTATATAACTTTTTTATTTTTATTCTGCCTTCCCCAGTAATATATCCCTTGTCCATTAAAAAAAATAAATTAGCTATTCAGGTTTATACTTGAATAAAAACTGGTGGTGGTTTCTTTTTATGCAAAAGCCTTTTGGCCTCTGGGGAGTTCCTCTGCCTGGACTTACAGGAGAAGGTCTGGGCAGATCCACTGCAAAGCTCTGCCTGCTTCAAAGCCTTAAAAAAGAGATTTTACAGATCTGATGAGTAAGGCAGTAGCAATGAACTGTCTGGAGTATATTACCATGGAGGTTTCATTTCTGTTTCTGGTCTAGATATGTTAGTGATTAAAAAGGCAGTTATCTGTCAGAATACCTGTATTAAAAACACAGGCATTATCAAGCTCTCTGACATTATATGTGAACAGCAGAATCTTGAACAAAAACCTCAGTGAACAGAGTGAAGCTTTCCCTGGTCTGCCTTTCCTATATATGTTTCCATTCTGTTTTTATTTGACGTGAATCCTGCTACTACTACTCCATTTAAGCTCTCTTCAACAAATTCTGTTAGTTTCACCAGCCCTGACAAAGCCAGGTTGAAGTGCGAGCATTTTTCTGACATCCTATTTCAAGCAATTTCCTCTTCGTGATCTGTTTTGTCTTATTCATGTGGTTTCTTTTTTGGAGGGATACACACACTTGTGAGCCAGTTCTTGCATAATGCTAAGTATAACCAACAGTTATACATGACCTGCTTAATCTTAGGGCCTGTTACTTTTGAAAGAAGTATGCTCATTTTATGTAGGATTTTCTGACAGTGAAATGAAGTGATAACTTTTTTTTTTTTTTACTTCCCTTAATATCTGCTTCTTCCAGCGCTTTCATAGCCTTCCTTTGTTTTGTGCTTTGTGAGTTTGTGTGCTCTTGCTGCGCATCATTGTGTTAGGTAATGCACAAAACAGTGCAGTTCCCTAAAAGTACAAAAGGAGGACATTCATAGAGGAAAATCTGAATAGCCTGAAAACTCAGGACAATTATTTAGTCAGTTTTTTTGATTAACAGCTGACAAGCTCTCAGCTTACATATGTAAAGATCCACAATAAAGGGCTATAATTCACATGCTGGACTTTTAGTTGAGTTGGTAAAATCAATCTTTTCCTTGCAGGTTATCCAACGCTATTTGAAGAAAAAGTGAGATTAGGTATTTCTTATTATGTATTGCCCCCTACAGATAAAACTCGAAGATGACAAACTGGGTATAGAAAGAATATGTGACTGTACCGCAGACTGTCACAAGTCCAATTTTTACTGATTTAAAAGTTAGCTACTGAAGCTGAGAAATCATGTTGCCTATGTTAATGAGGTTTTAGCTTAATTGATCATTTTTAAATTCAGCTGTCGTGATATAAAAAGCAAAAATAAAAAATAAATAGAAAAGCAAGCAAAACAACACATCAGACTGTACTGCTTTTGAGACTAGCAATGGCAAGACAGCTTGAACACTGTCATTTTTCTTCAGGCCATTTCCTCCATTGCAAATAGAAAATATTAAATCATCTTATGAAATCTATGCAAACCAATATCCATCAACATTTTATTCTAACATAAAGTAGAGTTAAAAATAAATAAATATAACTTGGTTGACAGGAAGACATATCATGCAGAGAGAAACTTATTTATCAGTTAGACACCTTAAAAAAAATGATGCTCTATATTCACATTGTGTTAATATAGAAGACCAAATCAAGCATGAAAGTGTGGGCACTCACAGATGCTCACATACACAGAAAATCACCTTTTTTAATCCTACAGTTACAAAGAAAACTAACACAACAACTGCAGAAAGTAATGATCTTATAATGGAGTAAGCATATATCATATCAGTGATTTTACATTATTTTCAGTATGAAATACTTTACTTGGGAGAAAACTTTGGCAAGCAAAGATTAATTGTAACTTGCTTTTCTAAATGCATGATGTGGTAGATATGGTTCCATGAGATGATCACAATGTCCATCAAAATATGAGAGCTCATTCTATTTCAATTTGCATGAATGGTTTTGCAATTTGGTATCTGGTCTTGCAAAACTTTTTCATGGCTCTAAACTTTTTGTGTCACTCACAGGGTGTTAGGAGACTAGAAACTTCATCTGCCCTTCAGGGAACTGTGCCCTGAGAGTTGCCTTGAGGTACATTCGAGGATTTGTCAGAAGCTCCTGCGATGGGAAGGAACTTTAATTCCGTGGGAGTGTATTAAAATCTGACATTACCTATGTCGATCTGCCTTTATTCAGCAGCCAACTGCAGCTGCAAAGATACGTCCTTCTGAACCAAGAATCCAGGATGGCGAAGTTGTCTAATAAGTGAGAAGAGATTCCCTGTGTTGTTGTTTGATGACTCCAATCCAGAACTTCTCCTAACGGTCTCACAGGCAGCCTGGGAGGCTCAGGAAGCCTCCTCTGCTTACTCACTACAGATCACTTAGTCATTGCTGCTCCTCACCTTTTGGCTTTAGTACAACAGCAAAGATCTCCTGTTATTGAAGGCTTACTAGGGATACTTTGAGAACTGACTAATTTTTTTCCCCTGTATTTTCAGGATATATATAGATATATTACAAAAACGAATTATTATCATAACCAATAAGTTAGTATAACCGCTTTGGATTTCTTCACCATTATTTTGATATTTGTAGCAAATATAATTTTGCCCAAGCATTAGGTTTTTGCAGAGATGTACTTTTGAAGACAATATTTTCACCGAGAATGCTTCTTAGACGCAAAGTGTAAGGCATTTATCAAAGAGGAAGAGCTTACACTGCTCAGGAGTTTTCCTATCCAGGCACCTACGTAGGATGTGAGACACAAATTTAGACCTCTGCCCTCTTTTGGGCACCTTTGGTGAGCCACCTCTGAACTGATCTGACTGCTTGTCTGAGTAAAGATCATGAAGGCAGTAGAAAATGGGTTTCTCAAGTCTTTCCATATCCAGGATGAAAGTATTCGTTCACCACAGAAATGACATTTTCTGCTATTGAACCTGGAAACCAGACATGCCTACAGGAATAGACCAGACAGTTCTACTTAAATCTTCAAAAAGCTTTTATAAAGGTATTTGAGGGTGGAGACCTGCTGTGCAAAAAGAAGCTGTTCTGATCTGGGTGATACTAATATTCAGACAACATTTCAGAAGCATTGGTTCAACATCTCAAAATGCTTCAGACGCGACTAGAAAATACCTCTTTGGGGGGTATTCTTTCAGTTTTTCAACTTCTTGTTTGGAAATACGGTTATGAAAGTGTGCAATTAAGTTTGTTGCCTTCAGGGCTTTTTCGCAGACTACTTCGTTTCTTTCTCTGATAGTTTTATGAGGGTTTATTGTGGTAATAAAAATATGTTTATGTACATGTATGTGATATATGCATGTATAGTAATCAGATACACACATATATAATGTAAATATATAGTATATATATACTATTCGTATATGTTATGTATCTTTATTGATTATAAATGCATATATAGACCTATATATAAAATCTCACTGCTCGACATGCTGAAAGGCAAAACATGTGGAACCTTTTGGTGTATTTCTTGTCACATGGTGTTATTTCATTTCACTTCTCTATATAAGAATGGGAGTTATTTTAAATTTGGAAGTTGAAGAATTGTAGTGTTGGATGTTGCACAGTACTTATATAACATCCTTAGTTAATATCCTGAAATAGATGGAGAATGGAAGTCAGAGTTGCATTAGACTCAAATTCTTTACATATGACTTTCTGATAATCAGAGGAATAATAGCTCAAACACAGTTACAATTTTAAAAAATATTGAGCAGATGGGAATAGGAGATAATAAGCTAGCCTAAAAAGCCATCAGTTTAAGGCAAGTTCTTTGGAATATATTTTTCCTTTTTTGTTCAATCTTCCTTTAAGCATAATTTTAAAATTACCTGGCATTCATGATATCATGAGGTAATATTCGCTATCGTATATATGGCATTTATTATAAATACCTATGTGCCGACCCAGTATTTTGAGTAAGTAGTAGGAAGAATAATTTCTCTGTCTGTTTTCATATTATGTACTTGGTTTTAACTTTCGTTCTCAAAAAAATGCCATGGTACCTAAACAAACATAATGTATCATTTAAATCACAACTATAAACAATAAAATGCAATGACAAATTCTCTGTCTCTCTCACCCAGTTCCCAAACCTTGGCTTTAATATTTTTAACCAGAAACACACGATTTTTAGCAACAACTTATCTTAACCTTCTTAACATTGTTAAAATTTGTAATTTTTTTTATAAAAAGAAGTTTAAAAGGAGGAAACTACTTGTAGTATCTATTTTATTCTTAGGGATAGTCTATTTTTTCTTCACATAGAACCCTTTTATGCTATTTTATGCTAGATTTGCAAGTTATATTAGTGTAAATAAACATAATAATAAAAAGTATATTACAGTGCACCTAAAAAGACCTCTCAGTTTTGGCTGTAACATGGACTATATGTGGCAGAAGGAGCTGGTGATAGTGTATGAGTGCCTAAGTTAAATACTCAGCTCAAGTTAGAAAACAGTACTAGGTCCTTTGGTCTGAGACGGAGCATACAGTAAATTCTATAGTTGTGGAGACAGCACGGGTAAAATAGCCCACATAAGCACACTCTGGCTCCATTGAATGTCCTTTGATTTTCCAAGGCTCAACTGCAACTTTTTGAGCTGTTTGTATGATCTGGTGAGTTCTTCACAGCAAATCCTAGACAGAAGTAAAGAGGAGCACTAGAACACCTCACGACAAGTTCATTCTCCTAAATTGTCTCAAGTAAGTTAATCTTCCTAACCTTGGCTGTGACTGTGCTACAGGTTTTGGGACAGTTTATATGCCTGCATAACTAAGAGAAATGTTACACTGGGAACATGTTAAGCTACCTTAGGCTTTCTTTATTAGGCATTACAGTTTTAAATACTCAACATCTTCATAGAATGTTCTGTGAAAACAAAGCTAATGTCTTGTTTTCTATGAGCTGGAAGTTTGATGAAATAACATTGAAGAATTTCTTGCTTCTTTCCTGTTTCTGTATTAATAGATTATATCATCTATTTATGAGAATTTCAACTCACAGTGGAGTGAGTTTTGTATGCTTATGCCAGCATCACTTTCAAACAAGTATTACTGAATCATAGAAACTGCTCTGTAAGCTACAATAGCTAAAGGGAATAATCAACTTCCCTAAAGAGCCCTTGGCAGTTTGGAGGATGAGGACCCAAAAATCCATATGAAATGCCTGCAGATATTAAGTGCTACTGTCGTAGAATAAGGGCTATTCAACTAGGAAAAATTCAGAGTGTCAAGTCCCAGGTGAGACCACAAAGGGAGGAGAGTTAATAGCTGTTTTTGAAAATCTCACCCTTGAAGCAATCTACAATCATAAGAACTCTATTTGTCTACATTAGAGCCCTACTTATGCAGTCTCATGTTCATGGAAATTGCTATATGCACATGATTTCCTCCCTGGAACATATTGAAGAGAGCTTGACAAATACAGATTGCTGAAATAGAATAAGGGGAAAACAAGAAAAATTGAGAAAATATTCTTATTTTCTTCAATAAATACAAATCTATATTGTAAAGGCAATTCCAAAGACACGTCTCATTTGAAATTCATGGGAGGAATTTTGTATCATGTTAGAAAAAGAGGAACTCTCTTTAATATATTCATCGTATACCCATCAATAAAATAGATAATCACAGGAAAGATTACTCAGTGTTTTACTTAGTCTCTACTCTGTTAGGGAGGTGGGAGACAAATCTTTAATTCCATTGGGATCTGTTTCTCTACAAAAGAATGTACTTCAGTCCTTCTATTAACATGAATAATGCTCTTTACTGTTACAGAGAGAGAAGATAAAAAGTATAGGTGGAAACCTTGCAAGTGAGGGGGCAAGGAACACTGCCCCTACTTCCCTTTAATAGAAGCAGCAATCTTCTGAGGGTCTGACCTTCTCAATTATCTGCAGTGACTGCTAAATAGAATCACTCTGCTCTTATTTACCTTTTTCTTCCAGATTTCACAGGTTGCAAGTAAAATAAATGTTCAGGCAGCATGACATATGCTAAATATGACAGACACAACATTACTCTGGCAAGGATTAAGATATTTTTAATTTTTTTTTGTCTGGTGATTTTTTCGTGCCTGTGAAAAGGAGACTTTTGGGCAATAAGATCATAGAATCATAGAATGGCCTAGGCTGGAAGGGACCTTAGAGATCATCTAGTCCAACCTCCCTGTTTTGGGCAGGGACGCCACCTCTTGACTAGACCTGGCAACACATGGAGACCGAGCGGGAATCGAACCCGCGACCTCGGTGTTGGTCCTTGTTGCCAGCACCGCGCTCCTCTGTATGGCTGATGTTAATGGTTTCATTTAGTGATTCAGAAATAGAAGTCATATCTGACATAATTAAAGTAAAATTATGTTGCACAATTGACCATGGGTTTTATTTCCAGGTTGAAAATGCTTGCAAGTATGAGAATGAGGGAGCATGAAACTCTGTCAGAGGCAAGAAAATCTGCACCTACTCCGTGATGCAGTTGGAGTAGGAAATAGTTTTTCATACAACATGGCCTGACATGTGTCATGCAAAAAGGGCTGGTGATCAAATGTTGTTAGATCTAAAATGATCTTTACATGAATTTGAGTGACTATTTGTTTTGTACTGGAGAAATGTCATGACTGAGGAAATTTGGGTTCTATTCTCTATGAGGCGGCTTTTTTTTTTTCTGAAGGATCTCTATCCTCCCCATATTTGGGCTCTATTGCCTTTTCCATGCTGTGTCTGTCTTATCTACGCAGATACTAAAAAGCTCCAAAAAATTTTACTTCCTTCTCACCTGAACAACACAGAAAAGAAGAGAGCCTCTAGGTGGTACTGTGCTATAAAAAATAATTAGAAACAGATGGAAAACTCATGCTAACCACTTATCCACAAGTCAAGATTTCACTTAGATTGTAAAGGTAATAATTACGAAGGAGAAGCCTTTTCCTTTCTGGTGAAATGCACTCCAACAAGCTAACATTCAAAACATCTTCAGTGTTTTAGCTGTGTCAAACTTCATCACTTTGCATTTTCTGTGTTTCTAACCAAGCTCTGCAGGATCCTATTTTGTAATTATTTTCACCGAGTTTATTTATTTATTGAGCACTACTTGCTCATAAGTTCATTGCAGATTGTTTCTTGTTTAGGTATCGCAGAAAGTCCCCTCTGACAAATTTGATAAATTGCTTTCACGTTAGCTAGGATATTGTCAAGTATCTGATAAGAGAAGCAGATCACTCACTTTCATGTAGGACTTCTTCGAGTGTGTGTATCCTAGAGCCAAAATGAGTGCAAGAGGAGGCACAAATATGTGAAATAAAACAAGATAAATGTCTGAGGTGACATGCAATTTGTGTCTAACACCAACCGAAAGAATAAGTCATTTTACAAGAACTGAGTCCTGTTTCAGGAAAAAAAAAAAAAAGAAACTAAAATAGATAAAACTAACATTCCTTTCTTGGTTTAGATGAAAAGAGCCTAGGATTCTGAGACAAGAAATGATATCCCCTAGCTGCCTTGTGGGTGTACACAAGCTCAGATTGTACCCTAGTATAAACTCTGCTTATGAGTGTAATTTCAAATAACTTTGATCAGTGTAACACAGCGATAATTTAAGCTTGGTTAAAACACTAAAATCTGACTATATTTGCTGTTGCCACACTTAGGAAGAAATATGTATATGGATGCCTGGGAGTGAATACCGAATGTATTTTTTATGCTTAATATTAGCATTTAAAATATCAGAGGTTGTTAATTTAGCATTAAACTGCAGATGGCTGAGAGGAAAGACAGAGTCTGGGCTCTAAGTCAGTAGCACGGTTTTCCTCCCACAAATACCAGCCTTCCAGTCTGTTCTGAACCAAAACATGTCATGGCTTGGTATCTCAGCTGCTGTGGAAGGCTCATGAGCTAGAGAAGGGAGAAGAAAGTCAGTGTCGTGAAGCTTTAGGACAAGCTGCAAGTCTGCACCAGGTGTAGAGCAGGGAGCAGCTCTCAGCAGAGAGCCTGAGCTCTCCTGAGATGAGGGGCAGGTCTCTGCAGGGCCCGTGGATGGAGCGGTGCCTGGGCACCTGCCTTCCCCGAAGGCTCACTCTGGGAGATACTTCAGGACTGTGCTTAACTATTGCAAGGAGAGATTGCTCACTTCTCCTCTAACCTTTGTCATCCTTAAAGTTGACTAATTTTAAAATTAGTCCAAGAACAGAAATTCCTTAAAAACTACCCATGGCACTTATCCCTGCGAGTGCAGCTCTTTCAGATTCTATGGGAATGGACTAGTTTGGGGCAGCACAGCAATGGCAGGTATCTACTGCTTCTAACACATCTTTGTCTTTTTCCAACTCTTTCCATTTCTTTTATTCCTTTCCCTTTCCTTTACAGTGTGTTATCTCTTCTCTCCCCTTTCTTTCCACCCTTTCAACACTTTTTGCCTCTCTTGACTGTAATCCCACTCTGTCTTTTGGGTCAGAGGCTTCAATGATTGAGGTGATAATAGATTGATTATGGATCCTATCTTCTCCATCCAGTGGCCCTTGCCAGAAAACCTGTCAGACACTGTGGCAGGATTGTCAGGATGGATTAAGGTAATGTGACACACAATGCAGGTAGAGATGTACCACAGAAACATGTTCTCATTTGGCTTGTGTCTGCTACGAAATTAAATTTGAAAAGCTACCAGCTTTGTACTGTCCTACCCAGAGAGCCATTAACTGCTCACTTCATGCTCACAAAGTAAAAAGAACAGATGGGGAGTACAACCAGTAGGAATTTCTAACCTGTTCCCAATGAGTCCGCAGAAGAAACACTGTAGTAAATCCTTCCTTTGCTTTCTGAACTTTGGGTTTATCAATAAAGTTCAACAGAAGTGAACAACAATTCTACATACTGCAGCCTTTTTGTCAGCATGATTATGTTCAATAAGAAATTTTGCAGTCCTAGATTCTATACTCCTCTGCATAGAACATTGATTCTGGTAAATAATTTGATGACACCTATTATTATAATTCTACTTATTAATATATTCTCTGCCTAGGCACCTCAGTCTAGATCAGTTAGCATATGATTCCTGGTATAGAGTTTGTTCCATAGCAGTGGCATGTTATATGACCTATTTTTTTAACCACAGTTTTAGTGATCGCATCTATGAGGTAAAATAAGACTTGGAAGTTGTGAAATGGAATGCAAAGAACTCCATTTAGATTATATAATTCATTCTGGCAAGGCCAAAGAATCTATGTACAAATGTCATTTCAAAGCAAGTAATTAGCTTAATCCAATCATCCTATTTCATTACTTAATAACTTATCCTCAATACAACAGGTCATTGCATTAACTAAATGGCAAATGAACAATTCATGGAGTGTACTTAAGCTGTACCTTGATGAATTGCTGATGAGTTTTTGTCTAAGCTCTTGGCCTCTACTTAAGAAAAAGTGTAAATCAAAATTCACAAAGACAAGGGATCTACTTCACCTGGAGTGCATGTAGTCTATCATAGAGATCTTGTCAGTGAAAATAACGTGTTGTCTCTTAAATGCTTTATTTTTGTAACTTATTCTCGTATGCCTGTAATTGAAGTAGATGTACACATTTTGTCTGATGGATATTGGTGCTGTAAAGTGACAGTTACTCAGTCAAGCATTATTAATAGAAAGGTTTTTAACTTGTACAAAGAACAGATCCAAAGAACGACTGGCCCATCAGAAAGCAGTTGACACAAAAACAGTGTTTTCATTTTAAAAACTAAATTGAACTTATGTGAACTTCTGACCGTGTTTCTAAATCCATGAAAAGTTTCACAAATGCTAGTAAACTGACAATTTCAGATTAGGGCACTCTATTTTCTTTTTAGGCTTTCAAACAACCCAGAACTGGTTTGGAGTTATTTTTCCCCAAAATAGCATGAAAGCATTCAGTAGCTTTGGAAACAGAGAATTATTTTAGGTTCCTAAAATGTATTTCAGAATTTTTTTAAGCATTCTCATTTTAAATGGTAACTTTTAGTTTCTCTGAACATGTAATGATGACCAGCATTCAGTTACTAACCTGAAATTACCTGGAAATGCCTCTTTCCATTGAAAAGCAAGTAATGAGAAGAATTTGTGTCAGTCAAACACAATCCATAAATGATATAATTACCATACAGTTTTGGTTAAAAAAAAATGTCTAAAAATCCACATAAGTATATATCTATGAGTTTCCAAGTTCCCTTCTTTTTTTTTTTAAAGTTCAAAATTTGATAGTGTAACAGAAAAAATAAAGGAATGTTACTATAGATTTTATTTATTCTTAAGAAAAATGCTGCACCTTTCTTCTAAATGTATTAATTAGAATGAGACAGTAAATATCAGACATGCACTCAAGTTGTCGTGCTTTTTAGATTGTTTGTTCTCCTACTTGATATTCAGAAAAAAACAGTGATCAGAGTGGGTCTTTCAGCCACGCGTGCAAAGCAGCATGTTTCTCCTGTATTTTGCTCTGTCCACCCCATCACCTGCAGCGGGCTGGCCGAGATGTCCAGAGAGAGGGCAGAGCAGTCACATGGGGAAATGCAACCGTCACAACCTATTCCTATACACATGGTGCTGCCACTGTTTGTTAAGACTGTTTGGTAAAGAACAGAAAATTCCTCTAGTGTTTTTGAGTTAGTTCTAAGCGACTGGAGCATAGACAGCTTCCCTGTATTTTAACACTGAACCTCCGGAGAAGTTTTGATGCCTAATAGTTTTCTGTATAGGGAAATTGTGAGAAGCTGGTTTGATGTGGCTCGTGTAACGTGTTCATAACTCATGGAGTGGAGACACTTACTAAGTTTCGGTACTTTTGTGAAATAACGACTGCAGTGAAAAAAAGAAGAAAATAAATTGCTGAAATTTACGGTTTAAAAGTCTGATCTTCCTGTTACGTCTAGAACTGTAGCACATTACTGACTTCACATGCTCTTCGGTCTATATAATGTGTATGATCTGGATGGCTCAACAGGCTTGTCTGGGAATAATGACGTCTCTCATTTGCAAGATTTTCTGCTTTCCAGGTTAAAGCCTCATCTCTTTCCCGTAGAACAGCAGTGTTTAACGTGATTAGTATAGGCACAAATGTAACAAAAGAAATTGTGACCCACATCCAAGCCAGTGTTCATTCTGTTTGTGGGTGGCAGGCAAGGACAGCAAGAAACTAAATAAGCAGTCTTGACGGAGTAGAAGGAGGGAGTCTACTGGAGAGTGTCCACAACTTGTTGTGCATCCTGGATCCCCCTACCTGGGGAGATCTGCAAACCTACGCTGAATCTCTGTCCTGTTTAGTTTGTTTAGTTTCTCCCTCTCAAAAAAAAGAGGTGAGACTTTACTCTTGCAAGCTGTAGAAATGTTTATGAGGTGGTACTAAGGCTCTGAGACCTGTGTGTATGATTTGGCTCAGCCTTCAGCCCTGGGACCTGAACTGCCCATCTGTTTCTCTATTGCATGTTCTTTTCCACCTCAAGCACTCTGACATCCATTCAGTCAAGATACCTTGGGTTAAACTGCTCTTTCTCTTCATTTTTTCAATGTATAAAAACCTATGAACTGAATGTATTTATTTTATATTTACACCTGGTAGGAAATCTAGTTGACTGTAGCCTTCAGATTTGCTCTCTATAAAACAGCCAATATTTATAGATGTGTAATTGGAGAGCTAGATGGAATCGTTGCTACAGCAGAATCTACTGCAAGTTATGGACTTTATTCACATTCATTCATCTAGGCCTATGTGGTGTACTGGAAAAGAAACGTCCTTTAAAAGAAATAAAGTATTTATTGATAAATCCAATGTAATTGATAATGATTCTTTGGACATTAGTTTTAATACCTCTCACCCTTGCTGACTGTCTAGTTTAGGCTTCACCAAACCCCAATTCCTCTGTTTAAATCTCAGATGTATCTACACTACACAGTAAAGTACATCACAAAATTGCCTGAAGGAGCACTGCACGAGCTAGTTGTGGTAAGGCAGCGCGCGTGCCAGTGGTACAGCTTGAGCATTTCTGTAATACCTCATTGAATCATACTGACGTGTTGTCTGACATTTATCTCCTATACGATCGTGATTTAAGGGTTCCCGTTGCTGTGTTTATGCACGCTTCCGAACAAAATTTTAAGTACATTTCCTAACATGCTTTTTTATAAAGTCTATCTGCTAGATGCTGAGTAGTATTCTCTGCCGTCCTAAAGAATTTATGCATGGATTGAACTTCATGCCCACGACTTGTTTAGCTGGCCTGGGGCCAGTATGCTCAGTCATTTGCAGGATAAAGCATTACTTATAAATGTCACCTTGTTATATATCTTGGTCCAACTTACAGATATTTGCAGGCCATTTATCTTAGCAAGAGAGATCTTTTTCTTCCAGATACCAAACGAAGAGATTTTATAAGCAGCGTTACTGCACTAAACTCTTGGCCTTTTTTAAATGAAGACTGCAAAAGATAACTAGCATTTAAATATGGTCTTATAAATTGAAGGACCAGACATAATAGTTAGGAATTTTACCTACAGAAAATGTTAGCTTATAAAAAGCTTGGAAATTTGTGATTTTCAGTATATTTAAATAGAAAATGTTTGCAGATACAAAAATATTTTATTTTTTAGTTTTGAAAAAAATCAAGGGCCATGTTTTTTGGATTTGAAATTGTTTTGTATTTTGAACTGAGAAACAAGTATAGATATGACAAAATGTTTTCTATTATACTGAAACATTTCAGAATTAAAATACATGGTTATTTTCAGTGCAACAGACAATGTTTTAGATGGAATTAAATTTTCATCTATGAATGCTTTGGAATTTATAATTCTATTGTAATTTTGCACAACCTTTTCCTCCGATAAAATCTCAGAAAGGCTAACATCATGAGAAATTCTAATTTTTTCTCAAGTGTTGCAAGAAAAGCACTGTATAAGAGAATATAGAATATATAACATTTTAGACAATGCTGATAATTTTAAACAATCTTGAACATTAGAAAGATGGAAATAATTAAAAGATAAGCTAAAAATAAATAGAAAGATAATGTCTCTGCTCACTCAGGGAGGTTGGACTATGTGACCTTTAAAAGTCCCTTCTAACCCAAAATATTCTATGATTGCAAGACAAACTGTTAAGGCCAAGCTGTAATCAACATGCAAACAGTGAGCTTGAGCGTGTTGCTTGCGTGACTGAATAACTGCAGATTGCAATCACATAGATGACAATTTGCTGTTCTTTAATGACTGTCTTCAATAAACTTGGAACCTAGCCATGACAAAAACTCAGAGCTAATGTTCTCAGGTAGCCCATGCAAGAAGAATCAATGCGACTTTCATTGACATAGTTCAATTTGCTGTGGCTGTGCTGCTGGCACTATACAAAAGCGTCCACTGCGTGGCCTTCAGCAACTGCAAAGATGACCTTCACTCTTAGAAATCCCCTCGTCATGTAGATATTAAGTTATGAAGGAAAAATAGGTATGACTATTCCTTTTAATTCATCCATCCAATTGCTTCTCAGGATGCATGACTTCTCTGAAACTGCAGCTCTGGCTGCAAAACTAGAATAAGTGGTGACGAAATGAAATCTACTGCAAGGAGTAATCTGGACAGCAAGTGGGTATTTGTAAGGACCTGTTTCAGGAAAGTCTATCAGCATTCTGATTGTTGAGCATCTACCTAAATTTCCTTTCATGAAGCATGTATTTAAACCCTTTGCTGAACTGGCACATCAACAACAAAATGTATTTTCTTGTGAGCGCAAGCCAACAGGGCAAAACTCCTTGGGAACCACAACCAGAGTTTCCACTGCCTACCTGCCTGGGACAAGCTGCTTGAGCTCTGTGTTTTAGGGGTCCTGGCTTCCAACTGTGGGTACTGAATTTTTGCATTGTGGGAGTCTCAGTGCAGTGCTGGGGGGCAGACAAGAGGCCAAATTTCTGAGTATTTCGCATACCTTAGAGTGTTGGAAAGCTAGCTGGTTGCTGCCCTAGCATCACTGATGGACAAATAAATGTGCCTGGGGCCACAGCAGCTGTAATTACTAGGACTATCTAGGGTCAGCAGCAATTACCAGTCACATCTCCAGGGATCTCCCTCTGGCTCCATTGCTGTTCCCCTGGCTTCCTCTTATGGCTACTAGATTAATTTCTTAGTCTGTCTCCTTTTATCTGTGGAGAAGTAAAGCTTTGTCTTGCCCACATATCTGAGTAGCCATGAGGTGAATATGTTCTGACAACTATTACTTGAGAGCTGTAAAACCTAAATGCCAAGATGCGTGAGTGTTACAAGCTGATGAGTATTATGTGTGGAAGTGCTAATAATTGGTGTGCTCCTAATTAGCTGGATTAGATAACTGCAGTTTACGTGGCAAGGATAAGATATGTCTAACTTAACTCCTGTGAAAACTTTCAGTACAATCAGTACTCATGAAAGTCAAATAAGTGGAACTCATCAGCTTACTGACATTGCTGATTTTCTTTTTATGTTTTTGATGAGTTGTATGAGAAGGACTACAACTGTAACTTGATTTTTAGAACCATTCTATCTCTCTCCAGTCTCAACTATTGACCCCTTCCCTGATATTTACCCCTCACTATTGTGTGCCGTGGACATTGAACCACACAGCAATACACAAGTGTTTAAGAGCCCATTGCTCAAAAAAAGTATTTGATACATGGGTGACATAGTCCAAAGAATAGATGAAAGTGTCCCAGGAGCATGACTGCTAAGATTGTGCAATGAAGAGAAAATCAGAATATGTACTTAACTTCTCTGTTTATTCATGTTCGACATTTATATAGTAAAATGCAAGTGCACTCCCACAGCTGTAAGTGGGAGGAATAAGAAGGCACTCTGATAGTCACTGCATCCCATAACCAGAACAGTCTAAAAATAAGATAGTAAGTCGTAAAAACTCCAAAGGTGTGTAACAAGAGTAGTTCAGGGCATCATAGTCAGTGAACTGTGTACAGCCACTGGTTCTGCTTATTGGAAAAGATACCAAAAAGTATTAGCCTAAAATAAATTTGTAAATATAGGGAACTCAAAGCCTGTTCCTGGAAGATTTTCTGCTGCTTATCTGCACACTTACTCTGGCTTTAGATTTGTGCAGAGGTTTTGATATTCCTGTGTTTTTCAGAATCTAATCTCTGTTCCCAATTTCTGTTTCTTGTTCAGTTCTTCTTCTTCCTAAACCCTCATCCAGCTTTACCTTTCTTTTTTTTTACTCTAAAGGTGTAAGTTTGATCTTTATCCCTTAAAGACTTGTAAATCAAAGGAACTTCTATTCAGTTTGATATGTAAGAAAAAGACCAAGATGCCTGCGAGGCAAGTGGTCATATCAGAGAACTATCAGAGCCCAGCTCTTCATAACGGGCAGTATGTTTGAAAGAAAATCTTCCCCCACGGATTTCACTAGCTCAGCTTCTGTAAACTAAGGTACTATGTGCACAAAACCAGAATAAATCATGGGTTCAAACTTGTAATGTCTGCAAGTTTCAACTGCAGCAATGCTATTAACTGCATCCTTTAACAAACTGGGCAATAAATTTACTATTTGTTGAATAATCATAAGTTCTTTGCTATGTTTCTTAGACTTCATTGCTTAACATTTATTCCAATTTATTTTAGACATATTGTGCTTTACATAAAAATCAGTGGAAAAATCAGAAATGTATTAGGTCCATAACAATCAAGCTTCCAACACTTGTTCTTAGCCTATGTCTGATGTTCATCCATGGAGCTGAAATACACATCTTTCACACTTTCAGGTATAACCAGGTCAGGAAGGAACTGGAGTGATGAAATCAATGGACTTACACATTCTAACATATTATATGGTATAAAACGAAAAAATAGCTTTTTCTTACATTATTTGAAGAGTCCAAGCCCTGCTCTGCATTTGCAGTGAAATTGATTTCTATAAAAAACAGATATGAGCTTGTTTTTCTTATGTGAAGGGGGACCATTGGTGCTTCTGAGATACTGTTTATGGAACTGGTGTGTTTCCGTTGACTCACTTATGTACAAACAGGTTCAGACTATTTTTATTTGTGCTATCAAATTACTAATTTCTTGTTTGTGCTTAGACTCACTCTTAGCTGAATAGATGGGAAACCCTTCCACTTTTATTGCCTGCTTGAAAAGTCACTCCATACTTTGAGTTTCGGGTAGGGAGTATTATGCTTATCCCACTGTTGCCATTGGATTTATACTAGCATCAGTGTGATCAGAACTGGATCCCAATTATTATTGTCAGAGATATTTTGTCATAGGGATGGAGTGGGAGGAGTCAGCTGAGTCCTGTTAACTATGGCCTGTCAAAACGGCCAAAGATTTTTGATTAATAAATCCATTTCACACTTTATAGTGCACATTGTTCATGGTTCTGAAATGCTAAGACTAAGAATACTCTGAAGAAAAAAATTTATTTGTACATGATGTAGCATTCAGACCATAGGCCAAGTGAACAATAATTTCATCACTACTCCAGAACCAGCATTTTCACTGACGGCAGCTTTAAATATCTATTATATGTGTTCCATATAGACCTTTCTCGACCTATGGTTTCTCATGTTTCGCTACTGAGCACATTTATTTTCTCGCGTGCAGACTGCTCTCCTTATACTAACCTGAAGTTATGTTCTTCAAAGATTACTGTTTCCCCAGCCACTTTTTGTGTTACATGAAACATATTCCAGTTGTTTTTACTGTAGTAAATTCATCAGCAACAGCAGCCTATTTAGTTTTTTTTTTAGCTAAACATATATTATTGCTTCCACAAGCAGAGTCTGAAATCTTCAGAAGTGCTTTTCTCTCTCTCCACTGCCAGAGGGACCGGAAGGTAAAATATTGTGCTTTGAAAGTAAGCCTCTTGCATCTGGTCAGCTACCCTTAAACCTACTTGAGTCTGCCAGGAATAGCCTAAAATTGTTTCTATTCTTCATCTTTAGTTAAAACACTAAAAGGCATAATGAGGAGAGGAGCTTTTATAAAATTGCTGACTGCCAGAATGATGAATTTACTCTCTTCTATTAAAATGCTGCTGTGTTTTGGGTTTGATGTTTTTATGCTGTTTGGCTATTATTCTGCTTTTAAAGTACCTGTGTACATTTCTTCCTATTATTAGAGGAGCACCGTTACGGCTGTTACACTGCAGGATCTCACAGACTTTCCATTATAATACTTTATTTTCAAAGGTTTGTGACTTCACTGAAAAAAAAAATCTCCAGCCAAAAAAATGGATAACAAAGTCTCATCCTGGGAGTAAGTCAAGGATTGTTTTTTTAGGTTGGTTAAAAAAAAATAATATGAACATTGATGAAATTTATTTCAAGCTTTTTTCTTAGAATATACTATTTAGACACATGGAAAAGAATGCCTTCCAGAGTTATTCTTTGTGTTCTTTAAACTCTGGGCAAGCATGAAAGATTCGATACTATGTTCACCAGTACAATCCAAAGCTATTAGATCAGTTTATAGTCAAACATGGAATTTTGTAAACTCATGGTTATTTTTTTAAAAAATTATGAGTGTTCTGTCTTATTTCAGGCATATTTGAATGTGTGTATGTGGTTATATACATAAGTGACCACATAATCATTTTGTTTCATAAACCAGAACTCTATTTATATCGTATCAAAACACAGCACGTCAAGACCATGATGTCACAGTTCAAAACCACAATAAACCCAGGGCAACTAAGCAGGCTGCTGAATGTGACTCCAAAATCCTACACAGTCATTGGGATTCTCCATCCTCCATCCTGTTTGCAGTGGTTCCAGGAAGAGATTTTACATCTTCTTCTCATCGCTGCCCCCGCCGACTCCTAGGTGATGTTAGCTCCTGGAATGGTGGGAACAGGACTTGTTAGGGTTGCTGGTAGCTGTGGGCCAGGGCTAATGTTTTACTGTAGGAAAAAAGGAAATCTCTGTAGTTAGAGGTTAGCCAGCATTAGGCAGCCAGGCACATCCTTGATACCTTTTCCTGCAGAGATTTGCTTCATCATCTCTCCTTGGGTTTACTTCCCCAGCTCCGTATTAGTATCCACTCTGGCTAAATATTTAATAAATGCTTCTTTTCATTGGAGTTCTGATAGTGCAATGATATGTACCCATGTAAGCACGAGAAAGAATCTTTACCATTTATTTGATCTGCAGCAATTCACTGTCAGAGGACAGGGTATAATTTGCTTCATTACTCCAACCCTGGTGTCTTAAAGGTTCAGTAAAGAGGAATGGAGTTGTCTTGCTAAGCTTTGTGTTCTTTTTTCTTTCACCGACAGGCTGAAACTATGTCTTCTAATGGAATAAAATTGCTCTTTCCTTGAACTGTAAATAGTCTGCATGCTTACTTCTGTGGGGGACACGTTGATTTTACTGAGGTCCATGTGAGAAGTATGGAAGTTTGCTGGTTTAAATGGGTTTATATTCCTGTCATATTAATATAAATTTGTTAGGCTTTTTAAAATGTTTTGCCTGGTTACACATGTGCCTGAGCAGGTCTTCGTTTTAAAACCACTCAGACAACAATCTGCCTATGTGGACTGTTCAGTCTTCCATCAATAGCTCTGTGAAGGTCAATGATGCATAATTAAAGTTATAATCATTAACATCATTCAACGTAATGCCTTTAAGATGAAGTTCCATCACTGTTTATCATCCTTACAGCAAATCTATTTATAGGTATTGAAGCCTGAAGTGGATATTTTCAGGATTAATTTAGGCAAGGAAAATAGGTGAATGAATTTACGTAGCTGAAAAATACTCCAGTTCCAAATACTGAAAATGGATTAAATTAACAAATTTCTTGTTATGGTCCAGACTCTACTGTTTCATGCACGTCCACATTCTGGAGGTTGATCTGGTTTTTTGAACTTAACTATTAAATTTCCTCAATCAAAATTGTATACGTTCTTAAAATATCTGAAGCGGGGTCATCTTATTTCTCATATATATCCGTTACAGGGATATGCCTCTGACAACTCAGATCAAGTAACAAAAGTTTTTCCAACTCTGACATGCTGTTACACACTAAACATAACAGTAAGTGATAGTAAAATGTTAGTAGCCTTTATTTCCCTCTACTGTTAATTCCTGCCATATCTTCCTGCAGGAGGATTTTCTAATTGGAAAAGATTACCTCAAATATTTTAAAATACTAAACCTTTAGGAAAGCAGTCTGCAGCATCTATCTGCAACAGACTATCCACTCTGCCTGTGCTACTCCTACGATCCTGGGATTGTGGATTCATGAAAGAGACAAGCAGTGGTGTGTATCTGCCAGAAGTTTAATCTACAGCACCTGAAAAAAGAAATACGATATTGCATTTTCTTGACTGATTTACATAAACAACATATGATTTGCAACACTCCTTCCCAGAGGAATGGTTATTCCCAGAGTATGTTCTTTATTTCCAGTTTCAGGACTCTGTTCTTGAGTGCTAGCCATTCCTGAGCTGCATGGTTAAGACATTACATTCAAGCATTTAGTCAGCTAGAAACCTTTTTACTTAAAGTTCTTCTGGGAGTTTCAGAATAGATGAAAATGTCCATGTAAACAGTGCAGCTAAGGATTTCTCTTAAAACTGTCTTTCTGATACATGTCAAAGCACATGAGGCTGTCCATTATCTCCTTAGTACCAGAAAAGCTGGAGGTATTTAATTCTGTCACCATCCATCTGCACACTTCTGGGAAGCCAGTTAATGAACAGAATATGTTAAGATATAACTCTTTCTCCCAACCCACAGAGTGACATTTTGGTTAAAGTTCTATCTGTAAGAATCAAATAGTTCAATAATCATAATTCATGCAACGGTTTAATTACACTAATATTAATTGAAGCCCACCTTATACAGAATGTTAAATTATTGCTTGGGAAACAATGTGACAAAAGCAGAGCTCCATACCTCATTCTTACTTTAAATTTCAAAGTAAAGAAGCTGCAACCCCACTTGGTGGAAATCTGGCTCTTTAGTATCCTCAGCTTTTAGTAAAACTAAGAACTTCTTGTTATGGGCACATGAACCTTATAACAAGAATTTTTGCAATTAATCATACTGTGGCTCTGGGAAAATGAAAGGGGCCATTCTAGAGGGATGAGTAGTGCCGTATGTACAAAATCACATGGATGCAGCTGCCCAGTACCTAAGCTCCTTTCTTCTGAACTGTGCGTCAGTCCTGCCAGAATTGTTTCATCTAAACAGGCAGAGAAAGTGCTGCCCCACTTATCCATCGGGTTCTCTGAAATTCTTTTTACCTTAGTATATGGTCAACCTATAAAAATTTGAATATAATTTTATGGCTGCAATTAAAATACTAGGAATGTCCTTTTACTTCATATTGAATAGGCATTAATTTTAGCAATGAGTGTTTTACTTCTTCAAACATAATATGCAAACTTTACAATCCCTATTTTGCATATTTAATGGATAAGAAAAGCTTGTATTTTCAATATGTCTAACAGCCTTAGCAGCCTGGTTGAAGCTGGATAATATAGCTGGAGGCAAAGTGAATGGAAATGGCCTAAGATTCAACAAATTCAGTTAGTTTTCACAAGAAAAATTCTACTTTTGTTGTAAAGGGGTAGAGAGTTAACTTGGATCATTTTTCAGTCAGTAGTATTGCGAAATTCGTGTTAGGTGAGAGTGGTGAGTGAAGTGATATAATGAATAAGGATATCCTCTGTTGGCCAAGAAAAGCTTTGCATGGACTGATGGAAGACTCAGAGACTTTAATCATGATCACAGTAGATTAAATAAGAAATAATGTGGATACATTTCATGCAGTTGCAGCAGCAAATTCAATTAAATTTTGAATTTAAAATCTAAGTTTCAGTGTTTTCAGTTCCTAGATCTAATTGAAATGTAAGCTTCCTGAGTGAAAGTCTTCCTTTGTTGGTGAAATGCATTGTGATATAAATACATTAGACTTTAATAATTTTTGTGTTTATTATTATTCCAAAAATTACAAGATATCTAATTGTTACAGTGCTTGGGGATATTTTCCCTATGCTGATAAAAAAATAGAGATACAAAATTTTTATCCATATTGACAAGAACTTAAGGAAATGCATTTCCAACAGTACTGAAATTGCTAAAGACTAGGATGCACATGAGAGAGGAAGAAGGGCATTTGCAATGTAATTGAGAACATAACTGTAGAGTATAAATCTAGGAGGTGCTAAACAAAAGAGAATATTATCATTATTATTATTTTATGGTTTTCTGTCTAAAATATTTAGGAGTCCTCCATTTCAAAGTGCTCAATACTTCTCAATATTTACCTCAATTTTTAAAATTTTTGAGCGTAGACATGAAAAATTTTGGACATATGTTTTGTGTGTGATTCAGCACAAAACTAGGATTTTTTGTTTTCCATGAAATGGGAAAAAATCAGTCTGACGGAACTGAGTCATTTGGTATTATTATTTGTTTGCTAGTTTTTCATATTTTCATTCGAACAATATTCAAACATTGCCTGATGAAATGTGTTATTATGAAATACCATTTTACAGAATTAATCAAATTTGTAAGATCCCTTATACAATGCCTGTTGTTTCCTGGTCCTAGGAGAACTGTACCTGGGAGAACAGTGTTATAAAACTGTAACTCACAGAGCCTCATATTACTTCTGCTTTAACTCATCACAGGTATTTAAATATGTGTTTCATTACTGTAAAAAGCCAGTTGATTTTAAGTAGCTAGATTTCAGAGACATAGTAGAGGAAAAGCTCGTTTGATCACCTTACTTTAAAAAGACTGGTAAATATTTGACTGTAATCTTACTGAAATAATACATTGACTGTGAACTTTTAGGTTTGATATCTGCATGTCTGCTGATAAAGTCTTAAAGGAATATCTGGCAGATGAATATACAAGCTCAAGCAATACTAATTAGCCGTTAACAAGGTTTTGTGAGAATTCACTTCAGCTTGTGTGGAAGGGACCTCCAATCAGAGGCTGTGAGTGGCTCTAGTGGAAGAGGCCATTTCTTGCTGCACTTCAAGTGGCAGTGAAGCCCAGGTGCAGCAGGTTATCTACTTTTCTTTTTGTTTTTTTTTCTAAGTGACTTCATGTGGTATAAGCAGAACATAGAGTTCACAGGTGTTTCCTTGAATCCACAAGCCAATAAAGATATATATTGCATATGCTAAGCATTATTATGTATGTATGGTGCTTTTGCCTCTCTTTGATGTAGTTTATTCTAGAATGAAAGCTGTTATTTTAGACATGAAAGCTGCTTTTTAAAGATAGGGTATGTAGAAGAGAGAAACCATCTCTCAGAGGTTTTTTGTTGTTTGGTTTGTTTTGTTTTTTTTTTCCTGCAGGTCAAAGATAGTAATATGTGTGTATCCTAATGGTCCTCAGTCTTTGGAGTTCTCTTTGGTGGTAACACTCTTCCAATGAGTTGGAAGATATTATTTCATATATTTTGACACTGCCTATTTAAGACATCATATTATGATTGATAGCTTAGGTACCAGAAGATTTTAAAAATAAACTTATAGACTTACATTTTGAAGTTTTATTACACTACAGATATATTTTAACCTATCTTTTTGTAGTATTTTAGCACAGTACAGAGGAGCTATTTCTTCAGTTAAGTTTAACATGTGTACAAGAGGAAATACATGCAAAAAAAGGGGATGCATGCTTTGTAAAGTCTTAGATGTATGATATGAAAAATTTTCAAAAAGGTCATTATACTTCTGCTAAGGTATTATTTCTCACTTTGAAATGTCTGCTCTGAGATAAATTAGCTCCAAAAGAGGTTGAGCTATTATCAGTCCTCTGCATGGCTTACCTGCATTTAAAAAATGACCTTAGTGATGTAATTCAGAGTTATTTAAACTTCTACTTAGTGTCCTACTTTTGATTCAAATTCTACAATTACGGTCTAAATCCAGTTTTTACACAATAAGGTTATAAAATTTAAGAATACAGCTTTCAAGATACAGCAAGCTCATTGTTCTTTATGTAAATATTCAGAATTAATGTGTTCACTATGACTCTTAAAGATATTTTTTGAATAACAGAATTTTATGAAGCCTACACGAGTGCCAAAATGTTGTTGTTGTAGATTGGTGATCGCTTCTGCCTTCCACTTCTACTTCTGTATGATTGCACCTACTTATTTCAGTTCTTTACACCAAACTTGGTCTCTAGTTTCAGTAGTATAAACACTACCAAAGGCAAGTGGAAGGCAAAAGAAATGTACAAAAATAGTTGAGTAGTGCTGTGGTTTGGTGTTGTTTTTTTTTTTTTGGTGAAACTACTATAAAAAGCCTGTCTTGCAGATTTTTTTTATGGGGAGAAAAAAAAAGGGAGGGGAGGAGCCTCTTAGGTTAGGTATACTCCTTCTTCATATGATTGTCATGCATTTTAAATCAAGACAGAATCTATAGACTTACTTTAGGAAAAAGTAAGGAGTAAGGACCTTAGTAGGATTTCATAGCTTAGTACAAAGAGTTGGAGGATGCTATGAAACAGACTGAATTACTGAAGCATATAATAGGCAAAACCTTTCTAATAGAAGACGATTGCTTAATGTCTAGGAAGCAGTTATTTTTCCCATTATTTTTTCAATCAAAGCTATTGTAATTGCTGCTATATAAAGAATGGTTCCTATTAAATGGTATTCCTAAAGTTTCTTGACTATTAATCACAAAGCATCATTGCTAGACAGTCTAAAGATCCTTTTCAGAACTTATACCCCTTGAGAATCTGCTTTGGTATTTTCAAATCATTAATACTGTTTAGCTGTTTGAGGGCCACCTGGGCCCTACTGAAGTAGATTCTCCATCAGTAGAAGCATCTGTGATCTTTTACTGGTATTGGTGACTTAATTGTACCGTTGTCTCTGAAACTAGTATATTATGTGTTTAGCAAATTTGCATGATACCAAAGAGGAAGAAAGCACTAAAGAAAAGCTAATGGCTCCTATTCTTTTCTTCTCCCTTTCTCTTGGTTGTAGGTTGGCAGGTTTTTGCACGCTGATTCAGTATTTTTTGTTGTCCATTCCTTACTTTCAGTCTGTGACTAGACAGCTTTTCATCTGTGAAGTTACTGATAAGAAACAGTATTACTAACCAGTGGGTTGGTGGTTTGAGCTTTCTGTTTATTTGATTTTGTTTTTTTTCTTTTTTGCTAAGTCACTGAAACAACTACTGAGAAAAATATTGTCCTGCTAGACAGAGATGTGGACTCTAGATCCACAGAGTGAGTGATCTTACTGACTTCTGACTGACTGAGTGAGGACCAAGGTAGAACTGATTAGGAGAAACTTCAGAAAAGTTTCATAAGGAATATGTCCCCTTAGCTTTGAAATGAAGGAGAGGGAGAGAAGGGAAAAGGCCATAACCACAGCAGCATATTAGAAAATCTGAAGACCTGGGAAGGAAAAGTAGCCAGACACATGTCAGTGCAAAACTTACGTTCTCTAAACAGCCTTAGTTATTTTGTTTTCACTAAGCACTTTCTGTTGATGAAATTTCAATATCTAAGTCAAGTCTCCTTTCTGTCAAAAGCAGATAATATAAGTGCCTCAGAAAAGAGCCAGAAGGCAAGTGTTATGTCAATGTAAAACCTTAATTGTAGGAAATTGATGATTTAGAATTGAATAAAAATGTTTCTTTTCTGTTCATCTTACTCTCGTTCAAATGATCACTACAAATGTTCCTGGCTGAAATTATAAATTAATTGTTCTCGGGAACATTTAATGTTCTAATGCTTCTAACTTATTTTGTGAGTAAAAGTATGCTTGTGACTTGCTCGGAAACTAAAGCCTCATTTCCATTACTAAATGAAATGAACTAAATCTATTTGAATTCTAAAGGATTTACTACTTCTTTTTTTGAAGTGGTCACTTTTAGGCATAATAAGTTAATAATTCATATGAACAAAGTAATTAAATTAACCTTTACTTTACAAATGTCAAAAGGTTTTCCAAGGGTTTAGCTTGCAAAAATGGTTTGGACAGGATTTTGAAGCATAGCTTACGCAAATTATGAGAAGAAATCATTGAACAGAAGCTTTAATCGACTTTTGATGTCACGTTTTGAAATTTGGTATCGATATATCAAATTCCTAAAAGTTTACACATAAAATAAAGGGAAAATAAACCAGCTGTTCAAAAAGCGTAATCTTTGGACCTTCATTAAGGTGAACAGAACAACAGTGATTTATGCCAGCTTTGGATACGACAGTATTTTCTCTAACTGTCCTTGGAATAAGCTCTTCCCTGACCTCTTACAACCAGCCTGAAGGACAAACAGATTTATCTGACTTCTGTTCTTGCTGAAGATTATGTAGTCAAAAGCTAATATTTATGTATGGATTTTTGTGGGAATGACTGTCTTGTTTAGTTGGTAACACTAGGTTTCAGGCCAACTTGAATACTCATGCCTCTTAAAGGGAAATTAATATATCTGGAGCTTAAACTATTTTCCCTTTGCTTTTTTATTCTGCAGCTGAGCTCTTTCTTCCTGAGATGTCTGGGAGTGGCACAAATGTGCAGACTTCTAAGGGGCAGGAGGATGCCATATCTTGTTTATGAAAGCAGATATCCAAAAGATCAGATTTGTAGAAGTAATGTGCCTAAAGATCTTTTGTTGTTATTATTTTTTTTCTTTACCACAGTGTTCGTGGGAAGATCTGGTAAATTTTTTTAGTGATTAAGTCCTCTGGGATGCTGCTCTGTGGTGTCTGGCCTAGAATTATGCCAGCATGAATTTTTGTTATTTTTGCAAGGAGTCAGGGTAGGGAATGGCTGTGGATCATCTCAAAGTGTCGTGAAAAGTTTCAGAAAAGTTTGACAGAGGACTGTTACCTGATTGGTGTCGTCTCTTCCCCAAAGCCTGAAAGCTTTCTAAGATCACACTTCCTAGTTAGAAGTCAAGGGAAGTGAATACGGTGCTATATTAGCTCCTTTCTTTCCTCTAAGGTTTAGAATAATAGAACAGAGATCTTTGTTCATTAGATATACTCTGAAAGGCATTATGAACTTGGTTTTCAAGTGCGTATATATATCAAGAAAGAAATCCACTACTCCATACCCCTGGTACTGAAATATTCCAGGTAGTCTGTCTGCAAAAAGTCTAGAGAGAAAAGCTTCTATTAGGCTTTGAAATTAGTGAATAAAGAAAAACTCATTTTGCTCATTCTTCAGAAAGTTTTTATGACATCTTTTAGGCAATTCAAGTGTGAGCTCAAGATGTACTTCAAACATTTGAGACGTCATTCCATTGACAAATGGTGATGTAAAGGTTTTCTCTAAGCGTTGAGTGAGAGGACTAGGGTCAGCATGTATCTTTTATTAATCTAACAAAAATTATACTCTTAAAAGGAAGGTGTGAACTTTGCTAAAACTTCTATTTTAGTAGACTAAAAAAGGTATGTAATGCATATATAATATGAATAAAACAGTAGCATTAAAGAAGTATTGACCACAAATAAAAATGTTCGCTTGTTTTGAACTCTTCATTACAGTGGGGGATATTTATCTAATTTACCTGCTATTTAAATGTAGGAGAACAATCAACTGGAGGAGAATTCCAACTGGAAATGTAGATAAGTTCTACGAGCAATATGGTTGCAGCTGGAGGAAATCAGATCTCAGTGTTTTGGGATATTTTTAAGGATATTTTTTTGAAAAAAAAGCAAACACAATGCATTATGATATTTCTTGCATCTGTAACTTATTCATGCTAATCTTTACTGTGGCCAGTCTGTCTTTTCAGGAGATATTGGTATGTTTTTTACTTAATTTCCTATTTTAAGGTCTAGTAAAAATATCTGCCTGATGTGGTAATAAAAGGAGACATTGTGATAAAACCTAATCTTGACTTTACTTGAATATCTTGAGTGAAAAGTAGAAGTTCCTGACTTATTCTGAAGACATAAAGTCATTTTTTCAGACTGAATTGTTCAGCCTGATGCAAAATCAGCAAATAACTTCCTTACACTTGAGAGAGTGTGATTATCATGTGGTCTTTTGCTCTGCTAGCAGCAACAAGAAGATATCCTGCCCTCTAAAGTTAATAACTGCTATCTACTAAAGGGGATTTTAATTTACAGGGATGGAATTAATCTTACAGAATGGATTCTGGCAACAAATGGATGCATCTTCCCGAAAGAGAAGAACTTGGGGATATTGATAGATGAGAAGCTCAACGTGAGCCGGCAGTGCCCTCATGCAGCCCAGAGGGGCAACTTGTCCTGGGATACATAAGAGGAGTATGGCCAGCAGACCAAGAGGGGGATTCTTCCCCTTCACTCTGCCCTTGTGAGACCCCACCTTAAATACTGTGTCCCGTTCTGGTGTCCCCACCATAACAGGGACATGGATCTGTTGGAACAAATTCAGAGGTGGTCACAAGGATGATCCAGACACTGGAGCACCTCTGCTGTGAGGACAGGCTGAGGGACCTGGGATTGTTCAGCCTGGAGAAGACTCTAGGGGGACCTTATCACTGCCTTCCATTACCTGAAAGCAACCTACAGGAAGGCTGTGGAGAGACTTTTTACAAGACTGTTCAGCAGTAGGACAAGGGGAAATGGATTTAAATCGAAGGAGAACAGGTTTAGATTGGCTCTTAGGAAGAAATTCTTCAGTATGAGGGTGGCAAGACTCTGGACTAGATTGCTCAGAGAGATTGCAGATGCCCCCTGCCTGGAGATGTTCCAGGCCGGGTTGGATGAGACCTTGAACAACCAGGTCTAGTTAAGGATATTCCTGCCCATAACTGGGAGGATGGATTAGGTGATCTCTAAAGTTTCTTACAACCTAAGACATTCTATGATTTCTGCTGGAGCCTCTCTGAAGAAAGAATAGGGTGCATTCTGGGGTGGGAGTACTTGTGTAGTCTCATACCCAGTTAACTCTTTCCAGGCTGACTAATCTAGACAGGAGAAACTCCTGTACTGCCTCGATGGGTGCTCTTGACCAAAGAAACCTCACCCAATCACAAAGTTATCACAGGGTGCTTGCCTATTGCCTTCTCACTGGAACAGTTAAGCATTTTGTACTCTTTCCTACAGATTTTGCTGAATATTTAAAGACTTCTTGCTTTGGCGAAGTGACGATTGTAACAGATATTCACTATTTCTATTATTTAGTAATCATATTGATCAAAGATGCTTATATATGTATCTTATATACCATTCTTTATTGCTTACTAGGTAAGCTCAGATGCCTGCTTTTAAATGCCAGAATGTAAAAAAGTCATGGGATTTCAAATGCAAAAATATTTGTGATGTGGTTCTGCATGTCTACACACAGTACTGTTACTTGTATACCTTTCCTTGTATGAGAAGTTAGAAAAAATGCTAGATAGTTTCACGTCCTGAAGTTTTAATGCTTAGATCTGGGTGGCCAGAAATGCCTGTTTGGTTTGTTTTGTTTTTCTTAATCAAGCAAGAAATATACAGGAATGATGAAGAGCCTTTGTCTTTTATTTCCATTTTAGTTGTTAGCTGTATTCAATGTCCAAAAAGGACATCAATTTTAAAACTCATGATTTAAATTATTATTGTGATTTCAATTTTCTGTCAATTTTGCACTACAATTTTTCATAACCCTCATAGATGAGGAAAGATGTGGGGGGAAGGATTTCAGGTTCAGTAATGGAAGAAAATATATTCTAATTATACTGTGCTCAAGACTATGAGAGTAGGGAGAAAATGTCTTTTGCTGGTTTTTGGAAAAAGAAGTATGAATGAATAACATAAATTTGGTTGAAAGTTTCTTAAAGAAGTTCATTTTTAATGGAGGAAAGGGTTGATCACATGGTGTTTAGGTAAACAATAACACTCATTAATATGCTTTTCCAGGACATGCCCTCTGCTAATGTGAATGCAGGTGTATCATCATTCTTTCTTAGCATATTTTGTATTCGAATATAAGTACCACTCTATCCTCAAGTTATTTCAGACTGTTTCACAAACTGCAATTTCATATTTCAGCCAAAAGACTCTTATCAAATAGGACTTGCAGAGGCCTCGTGTTATATGCATAGCAAGCCTTTTGAGATTGTATATTTCATTTTTATTTTGGGGGGGAGTTGTGTTTGGCTGGTTTTGGTGTTGTTGAATGTGTTCCCCTGCCCTCCCTCCCAGCTGCTGTCTAAAATACTAGAAATTCATTGTGTACTGCCAAATAATATGAGGTTCTTTCATTTTTAATTTATTTATAATTAATTTTTAAATTATCACTTGTGTTATAGTAGTCAGCACAGATATATTTACTGGGCAGATTCAAGGAACATTTAACTCCTATACTTTGTACTCGTAACTTGTTGAATAATACCCACCGTTGTGGCTCAGTCAAGCTGTATGCTGCTCCGGAGTTTCAGTCTAGGAACTTCCTTATACCCTGCAAGTGCCAAAAGCCTCAAATCTGAAAGCTAAAGCTTAAAGAGACAGGACAGACAAAGCTGTGGAAATCTGAACTTGACATTCCTTGATTTACTGCCAAAAAAAAATAGAGCCGTGTTCCTCAACAACTTGGCATCAGACTGAATAGAAAGTCATTAGGCTTTGTCCCAACACCAGCTTTGCTCCCACCGAGCTTTCATGTATTCCCATTGACATCCAGGGAGTTAATTCTGTTATAGATTATCACAAAAAGACAGTAAGAAAAGAAACTAAATTAAATATCATGTAGGGTCTGAGTTTTTATTCTCAGAAGAGAGAGTGAGAGAGTATCACACATAGAATCTAGCAACATCATCAGTTCTAACTCCTTATATCTTTCATAAGGCTAGATTTTGGGGTTTGGGGTTGTTCAGGGCTTTTTTTAACTTCCTGAGAATGAACTGGAGTATTTTCTCATTCATATTCAGCACAGTGGCATGAAAGCACTGTATCTTCAGCCACTGATACATGTATTTGCCCACCAATAAACTCAAAAGCAAGAGGCATACAAAAGAAGCAGTGAAATAAAACAAAATGCTACTTAGCTGTTCTGGGGATTATCATTCTTGGATTCCTTCCCAGCTAGATTTCAGTGTACTAGTAAGTTCAGCAGGCAGTTTGCATTTGGATAAGTGACAAATTTAGGATAACTGGAACGTACAACAGGCAGTGTGACATCACTTTCCTTAATTATCTACTCTCTAGTGGGCTGGGACCTCAGTGTCAAGTCATTGACTTATGCACTGCGTGGTCAATAAAGGATGATTTTGGGTCAAAAAAGGCAGCAGAATAGTGAAAGATGATACTGTCTACATCCAGATTCACTTACATAAACCTGAAGTTTGTTAAACAAGAATTAGGTATATGCTAGTAGTGTAAAGTAAGGAAAACATCCCAGGGTGAAACAAGAAACTGAGGCTTATAGGTTTGCTGGTTGACCAGAATTGTGCAGTACTGCATATAATATCTACTGTCATCGGAAGTTATTCATTTTTAAAATGAGATTAGCTATAATTAGGTTTGACTTGAAACTAAAGCAAAATTGCCTTGCAGCTATTTAAGTCCTTGAAAAGCATTTTCCTGGTGTGTGTGTTTTCCTGGAGTGTTCTCAACTACATTAATGCATCTGCTATGTGGTTGGACCATAAATAATGGACATTGTGGCTGCAAATATTCTACAATAAAGTATTATGGAACATATGCTTAAAATGGTATGGATTTTTCCAGACCTCTCTTCTGTAAAAGATGTGGCTGTACATACACAGAGATTCATGGCAGGAGGCCCTGAAAAGCAATAATTTCTCCACTTCTTATTTACACCTTCGAAACCTCTTGTATGATTCATTGTGCAGTGAATCATTGTGCATATGCTACATACATTTGTTGTTGGCTTTAGTTATAACTGCAGGCAATTAAAAACGAGGCTCTGAAGGTTTGCTTGAGAAGGCAAAAGGCATCTCTCCATAAAATGAGTATTCTCTTGGTTCTCATGCAGAAGATAAAGCAGTGACAGATGTACACAATTTACTTTTTTACACACATAGACAGCACTATCAAGGAATTTACAGAAGCAGAATATTTGAACCTGATACACGGAATATGGCTGTGACCATTCAGCTGGTCAACAGAAGTTAGTGAGTAACGTGTAAGAGATACTTAGTTCTTGGCAGAATTTTGCCCTCCTAAAGCTATATATGTGTGTAATATTTCTAGAGATAATAAATTATATGATTGTACTTTTAATATGTTCTAATATATGTAGAGGCTACATATTTCAATATAATAAATTCATATTATTTTTTAAAACCCAAAGTAGGCATAATTACTCTTGAAATAACCTTGCTGATTTTTGGTTGAGTAATGGTAAAGTAAGCAACTCCCTTGACTACAGTAAGACTATTGGCATGAATAGGTTTAGCAGGATTGTGTCTTAAAAGAAATTTGAGTAGGTAAGGTGTTAGCATTACTGTATGTTGTGAATATTGCCTTCACATATATAATCAAAACAATTATTTAGAATGCTCCTGAGATTGAGTTTTCCTCACAGTTGACATTTCTTAAGACATCCTGGAACGTATTTAGTGTTTTGATTCCTGAAGCAAATGTGGAACTTAACAGCCTGTGAACAGTACAAAAATCTATGTAATAATAATGAAGAAAAGCAATTCTGACATCTGCAGAATCCTCTTAATAGAGGAAATGATAACTGAAATATTGTTAACTGCAGAAAGCTAGCTTAAGTATATTGGTTTAAAAATAACTTTTAACTGTTGATTATTTTCAAAAACCAGTTTTTCATTGCATTCTTCATTCTAAATCACCCATTTTACATATAGAAGCATTTCACGAAAGAAAGAGCTTGTCATAGTTTTATTCAAAGTAGTAGTGTATTACCGTAATTCCATTACAACCAACTCTTAAAGCCAAGCAAGTTACTAGTTAGGAAGGGCTAATGTGGTCTACTTTGGCCCACACTGTTCCGAAATCTGAGGCAGAGCAAGCTGGTTAATCAAAATGGCTCACTCTCTGGGGAACACTATTAGCATATGTATTCTTCAAATGTTGCCTCTGTGTTGATAAAAGCAGTCATTTTGTGAAGACTTTGTGTTGAAAAGACTTGTAGAAAGTGAAGTGAAAAATTTTAAGCTTCCTGACAAATAGATCTGGCCCTTAGTGGTTATTTATAGGATGGCTCCTTTGTGCCCCTTTTCTTGAGCAGGAACTGGAAAACAATTTAAATCTGAATTTTTCTGTGTTGATTTGTAATGGGATGGCTTAAAGCGATGTCATAAAATCTGCCTGCGAGCACACTGTAAGTGGTCTTGGTTCCCATAGATATCTCTGTATCCCAGTAACAGTGATCTGAGCCATGGAAGTACTCCCTCTAATTTTTTTAACATTTTGGAAAAAAAAGAAAAAGACTAGACACTGAGAAAGGCCTTAAATTTCAATGTCATAAAGGTTTCATATGGTATGCAATCGAATCATTAACAGTGGTTGAAATTGAATGCACACACAGAAAACAGTAGGAGAGTTGTTTAAACGAGGATGCCAGGCCACAAAATTATCTCATCCAGACATTCCAGTTGGCTAAAGTATATACATCTTGTGTACATCCTTCACAAACTTTTCCAGTGTGAGTCCTTCCTATGGGCTGCAGTTCATGAATGTCTCCAACGTGCATCCTTTCCACTGAGTGCTGTCCTTTAGGGGCCCCAAGTCCTGCCAGCAGACCTGATCCAGCGTGGGCTCCTCTCTCCATGGGTCCACAGGTCCTACCAGGGTCCTGCTCCAGCATGAGCTTGCAATGCTCTCAGCCTCCTTCTGGCATCCACCTGCTCCCGTATAGGGTCCTCCACAGGCTGCAGTGAACATCTACTCTGCTGTAGACTTCTGCAGGGGAATCTAGTCTTCTCCAAACGTCACACAACTCCTCTCTTCCTCCCCTCCCTTTTTCTTTCATTCCTTTGGCAGTCTGCAAAGGCTCATAAAGGTACAGCTGCTCTGTAATACTGGCATCCAACCACTAAAGGTGAAGCCTGTTTTGAGTCTTGTATGTTAGGGATCCATCGTTTCCAGCCACTTAATCAGCATGGCTAAAAATCAAGGAGCAGAGTTTCAGTCTCTTATTGTACAGCTGCAAGTAACTAAATGAGTCAAACATCAAGCTAGCTGAGCCCAAGCTCTAAACTACAGATAGTTCAATTTTATGATAAATAATATATGGTACATTTTCACTTATGTAGTTTATTTGCTTTTTATGTAATGCAATCATAGACATGCAGTGTATTTCTCAGATCTGAATAAATTAGTTCAAATGAGACACTAAAATCCATGATTAATTACATTATAATGCTCAAATAAGATTCAGCTTTGTGGCCGGACAAAAATGCAGTTTCATTACAAGATTAGAAACCTTTTAAAATTAAGTAGCAACAGGCATCTGTAGATGTACAAGCTAACACTAATGCAGTTAAGGATGTACGATTACTAAACTATATCTTCAGAGGATTGTACCTCGGCCATAAACTTTTATCCTGTTTTATAATGCATAGAGTTGAATCTTAGTCACAAGGTAAACTTATTTTATGTTTTCTTTTTATAAAATTGCGAATTTATTTCCCAGAATTTTATGCTTCAGTTTAAAGTTTTTATTCTTCATGGAAAGAGTAGTCAGACCCTGGAATAGACTGCCTAGGGAGGTGGTTGAGTCGCCATCCCTGGATGTGTTTGTCGCTTAGATGTGGTGTTGGGTGATATGGTTTAGGGGTGAACTTGTAGTGTTGGACTCAGTGATCCCAAGGGTCTTTTCCAACCTGAATTGTTCTATGATTCTATGAAAGGGTTGGTTTTTTGAACACTTGGCCCATGATTTTCTGTTGAAATATCTTAAGCCAGTTTTGGATGTTTTTATAATCTTTAAGGTCCCTTGCAACCTAAACTGCTGTATGTACTCTATGATTCTATGAATCCTGTGCTGACTTTTTAACTTTGAATCTGTCAATGTTTTGCATGAAGATTTTGCTGTTCTTTTTTTAGGAGCATTACAAAAAGCCTTCCCATTTTCAGTGTGCAAATTAATAACTTTCATGTAGAAATATCCCCTAATTTTCCTTTTGGCTTTTCATATTTTAATATTAAAGTAATTAAACAATACTAGCCCAAATCTTGGTAATATTATTGTGCTTTATTCAATCATATGACAGATGGACTAAATAAGAAGCTTGTATTTTCTACAGGCAATGATTTAAAAAAAACATTTACTATAAATTTCCCAAGGTGATGCGATGGAATCCAAATTTGGTACTAAGTCATTACTATTCTAGTTATCTTTTAAGTCCTTGAAAAGGTAAGAATGACTTAAAAACTTAAAGGAATACAGTATAAGTTGTGATTGTTATACTTGAAAACTCAAAATGGTATGCTAGTCCTTCAGCTGCTGAAACTATTTTTTTTTTTTTTGTTATACCTTCTCCTTGGAATCAAACATGCTACTATGTAGCATGAAGATGTAGGCACCTACAAAAGTATATATGTATTTTTGATGATGCTCATAATGAGTGTCCATCTAGTGGTATATTGGTGAAAAGAGCTAGTGGCATTAGGTTCCAGGTGAAACAAAACTCTTTATTGGTCTAGATGTAGGTAGGGAAGAGTGGATCAAGTCAAATGTGACTGGACTGAAACTGGAGCTGGGTTTGAATGTAAAGCTGATATGGGAAAGACATTTTCAGGCCTACTAAAATCGCATCAGGCAAGTTGTCTCTTTTCCCTCTCCAAATAGATAATAAATTACTTGCACTTATCTTTTTCATCTGTAGCACTTCTATAAGTGCTGTTACATATTTTTGTTGGTGACTGCCTTTTTTTTTTAAAAAAAAAAAGAAAACAAACAAGTCAACTGAAACCCAGAGAAATGAACTTTGGAAGGCAGAGTTTAATTTCCCTGCTTATATCAGACATCTTCATACTTGATGAGTGGAAGCTTGACACCATTATGATTTTTTTTGCATTGTTCTTTCTTCCTTTTTCTATTTGATTCTGTTAACCTTTAATCCCTTCTTATTTACTTGTGGGTGGCATGAAATTTAGGAACTTTCAAGAATCTATTCAACTTGCAGCTAATAAAACCTCTCCAAATAAAACCTCCCATCGAAATTGGTTGAAAGATTTCTCCGTTTAACTGGAGAGTCTCTGATATGCAACTATAAAGTAAACAAGTATGTTTCAGAAACCCACTCAGTTAAGTAACTTAAGCTTTTACTGCAGCAGGTATCTTTAGCTCAAGGACTCCTTGGATCAAAGATGTGTGAAAATTTTAGTCTTTGTTAAAAATTAACACTTAAGTAGAATGCTCTTTTAAGATTTCCTTTGAATTAAATATCTACTTGATTGTCGTAATATATTGGCTTGATTAGTTAGGATGCAACTAAATAATTTACTGTTGTCTTGTATTACCTACCTCTTTTTCTAAAATCTGTCTTGTGATGGCGCTAATTAAAAACAATCTGTTCTTAAACCAAAAGAACGACCAACATGATGTTCCTTTAATTTCAGTGACTAGTTATTTTGTGCTATGAAACTGTTCTGATGTAAAAAACCCCAACCTAGTCATTATGGTGTGGGGAAAAAAAGTAATTAACACTTTTTCTATGTTTATGTTTCTGTGGCTTTCGTAAATAGATTTTTATAGTTCAACTTTAAAAACCGAGATGGTCATATCAACATGTTTTTCAGTATGTTGTGTGCTGTAGAAAGTATCTCACAAACTGCATGATTTCATAATTTTTTTTTTTTCCTTTTTACTCCTAAGCTGGAGATGATTGTTTACAGGAAGAAGTGTTATGAACTACAAATTTGTCACCTGTCTACTGAATCCTAGCTATTTTCTATCTATCAGTAACAGACCATCTCTCTGAAAAGTGGAAAGAAAACACAAGCTTCTCCCTTTCTGGACTATTGTAAAAATGTTGTTGTAACACTTCCCCTCCATTAGTGAGATCAGAATAGACTGAGGTTTATGGTTGGTTTTTGTTCTCAGTCTTTCCCTTCTGTGTGATCACAAACAGATAAGGTGAGACCAAGACATTGAAAACTTTCAGTTGCAGAGGTGAGGAGAGTTTGAGCGATACTATAGAGATACTATGGGTAGCCCTCATGGACACACAGAAGGGATCAATGTTTGATTTTCAGGTCTCATTGATTGCCGGACTGTGTGCTCCCCACAAGTGTGAAATAAAATGCCTTCTGGAATTCCCTGCTTGCTTCTGTAAAAGGAGGCCATCTGAACAGACACGGCCTGCTTTCAGTATCTTCCTTCCTGTACCACTACGTAGTGAACCTACAAATGTAGTCATGTTAAGTCTCGAAGAGAAATGCAATGGTGTTCTGCAAGACTTATTTTGAAAGTATTTGGAAATTAACATTTCCGTAGATGTAATAACTTTGTATAATTTCTTAGTCTTAGCTGTGAATTGAAAAAGTTGCCTTTTGTGTGGGTGTGTTTTTAAATGAAAATAACTGATCCTTCTCCATTAGTTTTATGAGTAGTTTTGTATGAAATTAGGCAATAAATTAAGACTAATAGGTGGCATACTTCGTTGCTGCAGCAAAACCTGATGGAATTATAGCCAGAAGGCTTCGTTATAATAACAAATCTTACTGAATCTTACTGGGGATACACCCCAGCATCCCATAGCCCAGCGCCATGTTGCTTATAACCTACAAGAAATGGTTTAATGAGAAATGCCAGAGACTACTAAAGGGCTGGATGATTGGTGTAGGAAAGCCACAGAGGGTCGAAGCCTTCTGCAGAACCTGTGATTTTGTCAACATCTTCTGCTCTTATCCTAGATACTTCGGGTCCTAAAGGACAGGTCCAGTGTTAGTCCTGCTAGTTTGCAGGTAGTCTGAGCTTGTCTGGGGCATTTTCTATGTTCTGCTACTGTTCTTGACTACTTTGTCAAGGAAAAGCTATACAATTCTGTCTCATTTGGGTAAAATCATGCCTGTTCATGAGACGATTAGAAAGGCAGTACAGTGGTCTTTGACTCATCTTTCATTTTGTTTCCCTCTAATAAAAGTGCTATGCCTGAGCAGAGGTCTCTAAACATGATGCTATTGCTGTAGCGAGTGCCACTGTGACTGTGAAATTTTATCAAATAGCAACATGTTATTTTATTTCTTGACAGTGATTAGATTCTGGCAAAAAAAAAAATTAAAAAATACTGAGTTGGTCAATGATTTCAAACCAAAACAATGTGGTCATTTATGTTGTAACTTCATGCTGTGCTAAACCAGCTCCCTAAAATGAAAACAAATGTCATCTGGTGCATCTGTGTTCCCTACGTGCTGTCAGTGGAATAGTCTACTTTTCCTGAAAATGGATGTCCACTGCTTTGACTACTTCAGAACTTGATTGTTTCACCTTAGTCAAAAGGAACTTTTAGGACCCTTAAGGACCTAAATTTCTCTGACAATAATGGAATATTACTTTGTTCTATAGTGCAAACATGCTTCCTACTTCACAATGTTCCTCCTAAGTAACATCTCAGCTTTAAAATTTTACTAATTGATGAAACTGTATTTGCCTACTGTGAGATTAAGCCAATAAAATGTAAAAATAAAGTCTGGACTACCTGAAGAAATACACCTTTAAAAGTGCAGTTCTGACCAAGGCAGAGTATTTCTTCTGGATATCATCATTCCAGCTATTTTTCTCCCTCCAAATGGAGAAAGCAACTTATCAAAAGGACATGGCATATTCTAGGAGCCAGAGGAAAAAACAAATATACAATCTTAATTGATGTCAATCTATAAGAACCCATCTAGAACAGCCTGTCCATATCCTGGGAAGCTTTAAATTTAATCTACCACATCATGATGATTTACAGGAATTGTCTTGCCTTCAATTTACTGAACATGTCGCCCATCCTAATGTATTTTTGATTGGTTTTAGATGCCTTCTGATAGGAATCATATCTTGAACCTGACTTTTTTCTTTCCCCTGAATTTCTCAACACGGAAAGAGCTAGTATAACCTTATTATCAGTGGTTATGTTTCTGTGTAAATAAAAACTATAAAGGGGGAGTGTAGATAAGAAAGGTTTCTGTTTCTCTGACTATACATACTATTTTTATACATGCACTAAAATTCAGAATTCTAAATTAAGTTGATTTTCTTCCTTTTGATTTTAAAGACTCTGTGATGGATTTAAAGGATATACAAGTGTTAAGTGAATACAGCAAACTTCTGAAACGTAAGGAAAGAAAATAAAGGAAATAGAGATGATTAGAGAATAATAATGAAACTGAAAGACATCTTAGTTGAACTACATGAGTTTGGGAAGAAAATTGACTTTGGGAACCTCTGTAGGTACTTAAAATCTTCTCTAGGCTTTAGAGATCCCTGAGTGCCTTTGAAAAGTCCAGCTTTAATTGTTTAGGGTTTATTGAATGTAGCAGTCAAACGGGGACAAAATTGCCAGGAGCAATCATACATATACATTTCTGCATCATGCATCATGTCATGTTTTTAAACTCTTGGTGGCAGATCTAGCTGTGCTCGTACAGTCTAGTCAAGCTCTCTCCTTGTCTTAATCCACGTTGCATTAGGTATGATAGCAGAGATGAGCAATTTTACAGAAAGTGATTTTCTTCCCACTGAGAATGAATTCATAGTTCTGTGATAACCATCTACAGCACTTAAAATAACAATACCCTCTCCCACCTTGAACAAGTTATCCAGCCTACAAACTTTTACCTGTAACCAAAAATTTTAGATTGTGGCTTTTCTAGACCTGCTGTTTTGAAATGTAAGGAGATGCCACACAGTGAAGCTCCTCTGAAAGTGTCCTTGGAAACAGTACTCTGGCAGATGGGTTTCAATAAAGTAAGAACATTCCATTAGAAATGGAAATGTATGTTCCTACATGCCTCTTCTGAGGAAGCATGTTCTGCAGAATGAATGATCTGGCTGGTGTCAGGAACATCTGATGAGCCTGGTGCCTCTGAGTGAAAAGCCAGAGGACTGAACTGGGTGGTCCCTACTGGTCAGTCACGTGTTACAATATATATTCATTCCATTATTGCTGTCAGTCCAGAAATCAAAACGGGTTTTGTAACAGACTCGTAATGGACTTCAAAACTGGGTTTCCACTGTACTTTTCTAGGTCATACAAAAAACGTGGCTGATGAACGTGGCTGAAACTGCAGTTATTGGATGGTCACAGCAAAACTGAGTCCCCTGAAATGAAAAGGTGCTAACCCATTATGTGAGACAAATTATTTTCCATTCCTTGAGTGCACATTATAATATCGTTAATTCTGATAAAATCTTTGGATATTAATGCAGCTGTATAATTGCAGTTTTTTCAATTTATTCAAGTGCTGTTGAACATCCACCAGAAAATACCTATTCCAATGACAGTGGTTTATGTCTACAGAAGATGCAGTAATATTTCTGCTTTGATTATAAAATGAATTCTTCTTTTAAAAAGATAAAGCAAAGCACTAATTATTTTAAAGTAAAGCTATAGACAGTAGCATGAATGTAGTTATAACACTAAAAAGATGGAGTAACTCTGTACAGCCAATCGAATTTTACATGGATACTCATATTTTGCATTTTATTCTAATTTAACAATTTTTATTGTCAATACCTCAAACTTCTTTTTTTTCAAGAACTTTAAAATGCTTCATAGATAACTTCAAATGTTGTAGGTTAAACGTCTTTCCTTAACTAAAAGACAATACCTCCTGAGGTATACCTTACCCAGCCTTCTGAGTGGGAAAATCTACCACTTTAGCTTTTAACAGCAACAGATCTAAACATTTATCCATATATCTTACAGTAGATTATAGAGAATGTTCTTCTGAGTAAATTTCTTTTGAATGCGCAGTCAAATACTGTGTTATCATAGGATGCCACAGTGTGGTAGCTGTTGGTAAATGCTGGGGGGTTACGGTTTATCCTTGGTTTTAGACTTTTTAAACTGTTAGCACGTTTATGCTTGTTATCTTATTGAGTTTTGAATATTACATCCCTTTCCCCCAAATGGCCCTTTTTCTGAGAGTGATGTTTAAGAGTTCTCACGTTCTACTTGCTTTTGTTTTGTCATTTCCTTTCTTTATTTGGCAGCACTATAGGAGGGGGAGGGCTGCCTTTCCCATGGCCCTCATGATGTGCTATTTCTGGACACACAAGTAGAGTAGAAAACGTTACCACTTAGGTGGGAGTGTTCAGTTATAGCCGTATACTAAACCAGATTCTCTCTACACCAGGAGTCCTTCAGAAGCAGATTGTGAATTACAGTTCCTTGATTTTGCGATCTGGATGATGTTTAAATGACCAACAGGGAGCTTGTCGTAGTCACACTAGATCTTATAGTATTGGAGGAACCGTGGAAGCACAGATGGAAGTGACAGTACCAGGTACATAAGGAGGGAGGGATCAGCTGCTCTGCTATAGAGAGTAGTATACAAGCATCAGTGCAATACTCACATACTCATCACTGTGCTTGTAGGAATTCAAAAGCGCAACAATGAAAGTGCCAGTACCTGGCAAGAAGCTTGCAGGAAATCTAGGATCCCCTTATCTCTGTTTTCCAATAAAAGATTCACTGCTGCAGTTACGTTGATGCCAATACTTCTTTCTCAGAGGCAGATTTTTAAAATTTCATATCTTTGGATAGTAGGGCAAGGAAAACCAAAAAAGAAGTGGTTTTGTATCTCTCTGTTTGAGAGAGGCTTAAGATGTAGAATTACTTTATTTATTAGGTGGTCAATCTGTTTTCTGTGTTTAGAACTGCTTACTTTCTGATGGTTGTCCATTACCCTGACTTTCATCCCAGGCCATGGGTAATCCAGAGAAGTGAAACTCTGCTTTGTCAAGAGAGTCATCTGCTTCTTCAGGAGATGGAAAGCATATTGTGGTTGTGATTCAAGTGCTGTAGAAGAGAATGGCACATCCATACCATAACTGAAGAGGATAATTCAGCTGTATTGTTCCTCTTATTGTTCTTCTGAAGCTGTAGTAATGCATCTGCCCATGGGCGTAGGCAAAGATGAGTCCCTTACCATTGCAGAGCCCCAGTACACATGAACTACAAGTCTTATTAAGCTGCATTTTTTTAAAGCAGAACTATTTCCCTTCAGCGAAGCAGTAGGAGAGACCTTGCTTGAATTAAATCATGGGATCACACTGTACTTAACTGCTTGTTTTTTTTGACTAAGATCTCACTTAGGGAATTTCATCAAGGCAGGCATTTTCTATTGCCCCTAAAAGTTTAAGTCTAGGCCAAGGCCTTCTCTATCTTGTGGGTTTGTTTTTTGCTGGGAGTGCTTTTTTTTTTTTTTTCTTCCTTTTCTTGCTACTGCATCCCACACAGCTTGTCAGTGTTCTGCACAGAGTGAGGCAAAATAACAGAAAAATAAACTGAACGTGTTCCCAATACAATAAAAACAAGCAAGTGACAGCCTCTGACTTAACTGAAATGTCAGAACTGAAAATACTTTCTGTTTGGAAAGTGAATCTTTGAGATAAAACTGATTTTGCTAATAAAAAGCAGTACAAGCATCTACATTAACAAGTACAAAACCCTGATGTCTCATTTCAATAGAGACTCAATGCAGCCTATTCTGCCAGGAGTTCTCACTTCCATATGATTTGGGTTTTGTTTAGAAAAGCCCTGAGCACGGTGGAACATTTGTGAGCAAAACAGTTCTGGCAGTTGAGCCTTCCTTCAGCTGTTTGTTACTACTGCTTCAGGTAAATTGATAACACGTGGTAGAGGAGAATAATGTTTTTTAACAGACCCAAAATATGTTGTTTGACTCTCTTCACACTGAGTGTCTTATTCTACTGACTTGGAGGTAGGATGATTGATGGAGCAGCAATTACACGCAGAGATGACATTGGTGCTTCCTTCTGAAATATGTCACGGTACCGAGGACCATGCACACACAAACCCCAAAACAACTAAATATAAAATTTTTGCATAAGTCTTTTGGAACAGGCTGATGAAAGAGGCCTCTGAACGCTTTCATTCTGAGTAATTTTTGAACAACTCCTAATGCCAAGAGTAAAATAAACTCTGAAAAATACTGACGGTAAAAATGACACAGCGAAAAGTGCTGTCAGGTGTATCAGTCCTGAACTGCAGCAGATGATTGCAGAGCAGAATTTCTCCTTTTTGTCTGAAATCTGGTTACAGTAAAATAAATAAGAACTAGTAAATTTATTTTTAAATATTCTCATTGCTTGAACAATGAAGCCGAGACAAGTGAAAATATTAACTCAGAGAAAAGGAGCTAAAAGACTGCAGTACTGAAAAGGAGAATTAGGGGACTTTCATGAACTTGTGAACCCTATGTTCCATGTAAGAATGTACAGAGAACCATTGGAATATAAGAAAAGTAAGTGCGAGTTTGTGACTTGTCACCTGCTTCTCAAGAATTTCTACCTTGAAACTTGGTAAGAGCATGATATGATTGTGATCTGGAACAACACACCTGAAAATACTGAAAAATCCTGAATGTGCTGGAGTAGTTTATCCACTCTGCAAACCAGTACAATGTATAGAGAGAACATTGTACTCTTACACAATTCCTTCTGGATTTTTCTAATGATAATTCAAGAAAATAAAACATCCCTGAAGGGTTTCTGTCACCTGAATTTATAGCTGCATCAGATGCTGTGTTACTGCAGCCACCAAAACCCAGGATAAAAGGGGCAGGGTTATAATCCTTCCAAGCCAGTACACTTGGCTGCAAGGGCCAGGAGAGTGGTCTGCTCTCCATAGTAGGAATCTGCCCCTAGTGATACAAATCATAGAATGGCCTAGGCTGGAAGGGACCTTAGAGGTCATTTAATCCAACCTCCCTGTCATGGGCAGGGACGCCTCTCAACTAGATCAGGCAACACATGGGGACCAAATGGGGATCGAACCCATGACCTTGGTGTTATCAGCACCACAATCTCCAGAGGGTTTATTTTAGTACTTGGGACAGGATTAAGGAAAATAATTCTTACAAGAAGTTTCTTAAAAGACAGTTTACACTCCTTGGTATGGTAAAATGAATGAGTGTTCACATTTCAATACTGTCTCAATTCCAGATGACCAATTTATGAAGCACTGAATTCCCATGTTGTTGTTATTCAACATCTGACACCTATACAGTTTTTGAAAAATGGACGTTCAGTCCATCATGTGTCAGTGGTTAGTGAAAATATGTTCATGATCTGCATACATGGTAACATATTGGAGAATCACAGAATAATTCAATTCAGGAGCTCTCTATCCTGCTCTCTGTTCAAAGCCAAATAAATTTCAAAGTCAGAGTAGATTGCAGTTTTGAAAAACCTTCAAGGATAGAGATTCCTGAGCCCCTCTTGGATTTTATTCCAGCATTTTACCACTGCTGTGGTGAAGAATTATTTCGGGGAGTTTTTTTGTCCTCTTTTCCACGCAAAATTTTCTGTTCTCTAACTTGCAACTGTTGCCTTTTTCCTTTCAAAATACATATGTAAATTGAAGGGTTGTCCTCAGATGATGATAAGATACTGAGAACCTCAGACTCTGTAAGTATGAAGCCAGTTTCTGGAAGCACTAGGCTTCTGGGAAAATAGACATATTTCAATGTTACAAGTATAACATTTAAGGCATGAAACATAATATGTTTAGTAATAATCTTTCAGTCATAGCAATGCAATTGATTTCTCCTGCCTGTTGGATCCGACTGTCAAATCATTTTTATAGTTCGGCAATGCTTGCAACTGAAACAAGTATATTGAAAAGTGTTATTTATGATCATAATTGTGTGGAAAATGAACATATTTTCTCTTTCTCCTCTTGTACATGCCCACAAAGATTCTCAGACAGCTAGGCAATATGAAGCACTGAACACCAACAACCTCAGCCTGAGGCTTTATGGGGAAAAATGGGAAAACTCTTATTTTAGCTGGAAATGTGCTTATGATTCTTTCACCCCAAGCAGCAAATAAAGAAAGATGATGCTTCAAGCATGCAGATGGAGCTGTGCAACAAGAGAGACACATTGTGCTAGGGTTTAATTGTTAATTTTAATAAATTTACCTGCAAGCTTGAAGAAAGTGACCTGTTGCTCTGTCACTCGTTATTGGTACCCACGACAGTCCTTCAGGAGGCACAATGGTAATTTATTTTTTTTTGTCCTGAGAAACTTTAATTTAATGCAAGATGAAAAATAGGAAATCTGAGAAGGGATAACTCTAGGGAATAAAAAAGGAATAGGTTGGCTCAGTCATGAAGGACAGGTTTAAAAAAAATATTTAAGCAACTAAAGATGCAGTTACAGTTATGAAAGAAACCAGAAAAGCTACTTGTGCTGGGACATGCACAGCTAGCTGATACAAGGAGTGGGATTGCTTTCAGAAGGGATTTTTGTACTTTTTTGGTGCATAAATACTCTTCCTGTGGGGGAAAAAGAAACATTGAGGGATGGAGGGATTTCAGAACCTAATTCTGTTTAAAGACACTGTTCTTGATCTTAGCTGCAGACACAGAACAGCCAAAAGGTCCCAGAGCCTAATACAGAGCCAAAGTGAAAATTCTTTGAAGTTAAAACATGCTCTGCCATTTCTCAAGCTGGGTAGAGCTCTGAATATTTTAGAAGAGAGAAGCAGACCTGACTCAGGAGAAGGTGAATGGTCATGAATATTCTTTTGCATTCACTGAGCCTCATCCACTCCTATTCTGAAAAGAAAACAATATGCTTCTGTAGCTTGCTTTGAGAACCTGAACATCCTTAGACTTTTAGCAAATCACAGGTTAGTATCAAGGAAAAAAAAAAAGAAAAAAATTGCTGCATAAAAGTAATGAGTTCATCAAAGGTATGCTATCAGCCACGCTTTCACTGTTGAAGAGGTGTGTTTTTACTAATTCTAATCTTTGTTTTATTACATATTCAGGTTTTATTGTATTTATGGTGAATGTGCAAAGGACAAAACAAACAAAAAAAGATAGATTTCCTAGTGAAGTGAAAGAATTTTGTTTTTTAAAATGTAGGTAAAAGCCTAATATCTCTTGTTATTTAGAAACATAGATGTTCACCTACAGTTCAAAAGAAATAATAAAGATGTTTTTGCTGTAGGACACTTTCCATTGAGCAAAAACCCCAAAATCTGTGACACTCTTTAAAACTAATCGTATTTTGATTACCCTTTGGACCCTTAAAGACCCATATCTCTTGGTTTTGTTGTGATATAAAATTTCAGCAGTAACCTACTGGTATGAATGTTATAAAATATAGCAGGATGTGGTTACTGAGTTCATGCAAATATCCGGGATTTTCAGCCTTAATAATGTGTAAGGACACTGCTTTGGCTTGAAAAAACTTTCTCATGTACAACTTTTAAATTAAATTTTTGGAACTTGCACCAAATCTTACAACACTGTCTCACATAATCTTTTTTCATGTTTGTTGTAGGAGCAGAATGTTTTCAGTGATGAGCGAGGCAAACATTTTCCTGTCACTTATTCCAATTGTCTTGTGCTCAAAAGGCACATGGGTCACCTCCAAACACGTTTTATAATTTGCCTTTGATTGCGTGTTTTAGGTATTTTCATCTAGGTACCTTGTCTGCTAAAAAATGTCATACCATTATTAACTACTCATAGTTACAATTTTAAAAAGTCTTGATGCTAGATAGATTTTTGAGTGACTGTTGTTGAATAATTTATCTTTGAAATGTTACTACCTAAATAGACTTTAAGTTTATTTACACCTCTTCTGTTCAATGGAGTGAAACAACATTGTCCAGCATTTTTGGATAACTGAATATTTCAAAAACCAAACCAAAAAACACAAAAAATACCCCACAAAACCAAGCTAATGTAATCTTCTTAACAATTTTGAGATTATATTTACTGCTTTTAGTGTCTTACCTAGACAGTAGATCAAATAAACTTTACCCTACAACACCTTAATGAAGTTTCTTTAAGATTGTATGCAGCTCAGTAGTTTATGCTCTTTTAAAAGAAGATGGTCTACTCGTGTTATCTCTGGTCAATGTTTGGGTGAAAAGATTATTCTATTCAATAATTTGAGACTTGGATATGTTCCTAATTACAGTGACTCTGCTTGGACTAATCCAGAATCTTTGCTAATTTCCTATCTTCCACCTTTTGAAATCTGAGTAGCATCCAGTTCATCTTTTTCATTCATCTACTAGCTCCCATCTCTATGAACCAAAATGGTTTTCACGTAATATGACAAACTGTTACTTCTGGTGTGTAAGACAATTGCATCTTAGAAGATGTACTATGTCCTTTCTGATGAGGGGCTGAACTGAGTTTTGTTGAGCCAGAGCACTTGCTAAGGAACCAAACCCTAAGGACAGCGAGAATGTGGATGCACTCTTTAGATATATTTGATCTAAAATAATTTAGACAATTTTTGACCCGTTTCATTCATCAATACTGAAAAGGAGATCTGGATGCTGAATTATGAATGAAAATTTTCTGCAAAACATGCTAGGTTTAAAATATTTTTTTATAACACTCAAATTTGCTTTAAAACTTTACTGCTCCTTAGAAAGAATCACATTTTAAAAATATTCTCACTTTGCATTTGAGGAGCTCTGCTCAGAGCAATAATGTCAGGAAGATGATACATGTAATGGAGTAGACCTTATGATACAGTTTTAAAAATTACTTCCAAAATGTCTGTTCTGAAGAAAGTGTAATAGATTTCACCGTAGTTGAAGTCTTCTTTCTATCTAAGCTGACAGAATTCTGTGTAATGGAGGTCAAAATACTATCTCAAGTGCATTTATAGGTAATTTTACAAAAATACTTTTTCCTCCGAAGTTAAAAAGATTCTACTTCATTTGCAGACTCCAATAATCTGCTACCTCTGTCCTGTCTGTACTTCTCTATTTAGAAAAATCTAAGAACAGGTGGAGCATCCGCTGTGAAATGCTGCTGCCTGCTGTCAGCCATCATATGGCACGGCAGTCGTTGGAGGTCCCTCCTTTTGGAGGCTATGTAAACTGGCAACCTCAAGTCTCTGAGCTGAAGTCCAGAATAGTTTGCAGTCACAACAAATTTATTTATTCCAGGATCATAGGTTGTTGTGTGTGAAATGAAGTTTTGTGCACTTTCAAGTTCAATCCAAAAATACTATTTCAACAGTTGCCCTTCTTTCTGGAGTTGTCAGTAGAATGTTGGAGGATTTTTTTTGAGCAAGAACCGAAGAGTACATTTTCCTTTAGGTTTTGATTAACTCTTTCTAATGAAATGACAATTCTTGTTGGCAAGGGAGGTGGAAGCTCACTTGAGTTTCATGGACAATGTGTTGGGTAGCTGCAAAAGAGGGGCGGTGCAAAGGGAAGTGAGCCAAGAGCCAAGGGTACCGGGAAGGCAAGCAAGACAGTGCAGTCAGTGAAATGGGAGTCAGCTGGCACTCCAGAAAATCATCTGAATTCAGGTCAAAGCCAAAGAGAAAGGCAGGTAGTTACCTACACCTACAGCATGGCTGAGGGCTAGGGCACTCCTAAGATGCTGGATGGAGGGTGGTAGTGTCGGGGCCCCAGATGTGTCATCTTATTGCTCTTTCCCAAATTTCACTCTGCAGATCCAATCTGATGCTATGCGGCTGCCGTACTGGAGCAGGCTTCCAGCATCTCCTGAGCTTCTGGGGCTGGGAGAGATGAGGTTGTAGAGGGTTACACAGAAGGGACACTACGGCTGATTTAGGGCAGTCAGTCTGTTGGTGGGCTTCTGACGTGAGAAATATGTCAGACCCTTGCCTTAGTGGCTGTATCTTCATTGGTAACAAACTAATTCTTACCTGAATTAGCTGATCTCTGGTAATGATTCTTATACCAGTTCTGGTGCTTCTTAAGAGCACTAGGACACAATTGCAAATAGAGAGGCACCCATTGCACGTAACAGCAGCTCTTCAGCTGAATTTGGGGGATGAGGAAAAAAAACTTTTACACTTATTTAAATTTGAAAATCCTGAAATTTTTCTGATGAGGGAGTTACTAAAAATGGATTGTGAAGGTTAAAGAATGACTGTCTTAACTTCACTTTATTTTTTTTTAAGATATTCTTATACTATAGTATATAGTACAGGTTAATACAATGAGATGGGTTAAATACAGTTTCACTGAGAAGTTCCCCAGTCATTTAATGGTTTCAGTTCCCCAGCGTACACCTGTCTTTATTGGAGTCTTGATTTTCTTGCAGTGGAACAGTCTTTAATAATATACCAAAAATTGAAGTACTTTTCAATTTTGACCGGAATTGAAAAAAAAAATATTTGACCTTTCTCAGATTAGATTTTGAGGATTTACTACTATGCCCACGCTACTTCTTTAATTCTTTTTTTTTTTAATTCAGTCTGTAGACTGAACAAAATGGGAAAAAAGCTTAGTGTTTACAACATGTGTAGTCCCTGGATAACAACTGTGTTTGGTATCCGTTTTCCTATAAGGGTTTTAAATATAATAACTCTATCTAAAGTTTCAAGTGGATGACAATAGAAATGATTCATAGATGTCCTGCCAGAATGTTTCTATTTTGGCATACAAATCAAAGACATGTCAGATTTTCAGGAGACATCTGTGAGTAGTTAATTATTAGAAGCTTGCTTTTAATCAGTCTGAATAGTTCCCTGACTGTATCAGGCTTCTGTAAGCACTGAAGGAAAACAATTTCTTGCAAGAGGTGTAGCATCCACCCTTTAAAAGTTTCAATCCAGTTGAAATGTAAAGTGCTTTTTTTTTTTTAACATGTAAAAGTAGACTGACTTTAATACCTCTTAAAAATCATTGAGTTAAACAGTGGGCATGGTGAGCTGTAGTACGTTTTTTTATCAGCAGAAGATAAAAGATTCAGAAATTACGTAGTCCTAATGGGAAAGTAATGATTTTTGTGTTATATTTTGTGATGCAGGTACTGTCATTTAAGGTTCAACTCTTAATTTTAAAGTAAAAAAAAGAGAAATATGTTGAAGAGCATTTTGAGCTATCTGTGTAAATGATGCACAGAATTTTAAAATTGTCACAGGAGGCATAAAAACATCTTTGGCAGAAAAAAACCTCATACTTCTGCTTGGGTGGTAGAAGTAAACAAGTAAAGGATTCTTCTGTAAATAGACTGAAGACTGACATGTTTGGTAAAAGATTAATATTTGGGCATCAGCAATGATATTGAATACTACTTGCATTTGCTGTGAGTCCTGACTATATATTTTATATGTTTACTCTGATATCTTAGATCTTCCAGGATATTCGATTCCAGAATCTGAATAACGGAGTACAAAAGTGTTTAGATGTATTTGGGAGTTTTATAGCTATAGGGATGTCATTGATGATTTAACCTGAAGTACAACTTTCTTCTGATATGAAATCAGATGACCAGAAAATAGCATTCTGAGAACTGACTTTTACTGAGAAATGTTGTATGGTTTTTTTCTGCTTTGTTCCTTCCAAGAAAAAGATCACTATTTCCAACCTCTGATCCTGCTTAATTTTCCACTGAATTTGATATGCCCTTTCCAGAGGTTAGAGATACAGAAACAAGCTTATCTTGAACTCCATGGTGCTCACTCTTCAATTAAAATTGTTCTTACCCACTTGTGGCAACTGACTGTGGATTTGTTATGCTCACTGGTCATTTGTCTGCTCCATCCACAAAGCAGGCAGAGACTGCGAGCTGCGCAAATTGTACAATTGCCCGTGAATAAGACAGCAGCCCTTTGTCCATATGTACTCCATCATTTTAACTGACTGCCACAGTGGTGTCTTACACTTTTGTAGAGTGGGGGTGGAACACTTTTAACCTATTGTCTGAAGCACTCTGGGGAACTGTGACTATCTTTGATCACACAAGTGCACATAAACAGCAGCTACATAAAATCTATGTTTAAAAATGAGGCCAGCAAGGTGGCACACCTCCTGTCTCATGTCCCTGTGGGCACTAGCCTGGCCTTGGAAACAGGACAGAAAAATTTAACCAGCGTAAGTTGAAGGCTGTGCAAGGAGGGATCACTCACTTTTTTCAGAATACAAACTTAACTGGGGTAATACCAGACTCCTTGGTGCAACAGAGATGTACCTAACCAGTTATATTGCAACCATTTGGACTATTTCCTTCATAAAAAAATAACATCCAAAGAAAGTTGCAACACTATATCTCAAATTTAAACTGTGAACTCTCTGGACAGAGATATTTTTATCTCCCTTTATGGTGATACAGGGCATAACATGAATGGATCTTGGTTCAGCCTCTGACTGCACCTGTCGAGCAAATACCGAAGGTCTGTGCTGGAGTTATTCAGATTACTCCAAAATGTTCAGTATAGGCTAACTCAAATGAAGTAGGTTTGCAACTGATGTTTTTCTTCCTATCATTCTACTTAAAGAACAGGAAGCTAGAAAGGGCATAAACTTTATTACTAATTTTCCAAGGTCTCTCTAGCAGTGTCTAATAAAATCTCCTCAATGTGAGTAACATTCAGCCTTTCCAAACCCAAATGTACAGTGGAAGAGAGAGTAACATGCACATTTCTTTCTCCATTTCCTCTGAAATAAAATCTCGTTAACTCTCAGAAGAAGCTGTATAAGAGAGTGATTATATTATTCCATTATCCTCTTTTTATAACTAATTTTGCCTTAATAGAAATATGTAACCTTTTCCTCAATTTTGATCTCATTCTCCTGGCATACGGAATATTGTTCATAAGATTATTACTGGGTTGGTAAATATTTCCTCTTTAAATGGTATTTGCAAAAGCAAAATCTTTCTGCCAAGAAAAAACATGCTGCATCATCTTTAAGATGCAAACGTATGTTCATCTTAACACTGCCCTTGTTGCTAATAGCCGCAAGCTGACATCTGCTTCTGTTAGTGAGTTTTGTCTATGTCTCCAATAGCTATTTGAATAGAAAAGCCTATGCTCAGATGCAAAATTAAAACTATGAAGAAATTTTAGCTCCTTGATCTAGAAACCCTTGAGAAAATGTTTATTCAAAATACAAAATCTTCCTGCAAATAATTGGAGTGTCTTGGACCAATCTGACAACGTGATACAGAATATAGAGCTGCATTTCTAGAGACTCGTGGTGAGGCACAGGTTTCAGAGCAGCATTTTCCAAGCTCACTGTGGGAGTGTTTCAGTTGAACACAATTAGCAAGTTTAATGACAGGATTGCCCAATTAGTTTGCTTCCCTAGTATGTCAGAGATGTGTACAGGCTGTATCTCCTTCACTCCACTCAAATATTAGTTAATTGCTAAAGGCAGCCAGCGAAGCTGTCTTGCTGGCAGCTGTGTCAAGATAGAATCATAGAACACTTTTGGCTGGAGGAAATCTTCAAGATCATCAAGTCCAACCATTTCCTAGCCCTATCAACACCACTAAACCATGTCTTTCAACGCAACATCTACCTGTCTCTTAAACACCTATTAGATACGTCCAGTGCCCGTTGGCTCTGATCACTTTTCCAGACTGCTATCTCAGTTGGGCATTGCTTCAAATGTCTAAAGGTACAGTACAGTGCAATAGACTCGACAAAATCTTCCTATTCTGCCTTTTAGGAATGCCATTTTGCTCCTGGACCCACGCAGTTGCAGAGGACAGAAAGGAAGAGGAGAAAAATAAGGATTATTTAGGAGGTGTCTGGTAATGGACAACAGTACTTCTCACTGCCTTTGACATCTGTTTCTATAGCAGCTTAGGCTGGAAATGCTTGATGCAATCTAATGAGACCAATTTATCCTCTATCACACTGATCCACAGGCAAAACTGGGTTAGCATTAGGCTTGCAGTTGCTGTAGATTCAGACGCCTCCATTCTTTTTCTCCTCTCAGGTACCGAGAGATGTTCTGTTTGTTATGGTTAGCACTGAATAGCTTTGCAAAGACTTACAGTTGCTGAAGTTTTGCCTTTCTCCACATATATGGCAATAGTAACGGGTGAAGGTTGTAAAGTTGAGTAAGCATTACTCTCTAAGTACAAACCATTACCTTTATGGGGCTGCAGGTACATCACTCTCCTAGAGTAACTATTGTCTTGATGAGGACTTCAGTTACTTTTTCTCTTGGAATTAATAGTGTTTTTCATGATGCCTGCATGAATTTTATGTCTTGCTAGCCTGGATGAATCCTGTATCAGACCTTCTGAAGTAATGTGTAATCACCACAGTCACTCCACTAACATCATTTATTAGTGCATGTCATCAGAATATTAGCTGTGCTGGTTTTGGATATTCCATAGTAGCTAGTATGGGGCTGTGTTTTGGGTTTGTGCTAAAGACAATGTTGAAAGCACAGGGATGGTTTTTGTTATCACTGAGCAGGGCTTAAGCAGAGTCAAGGCCTTTTCTGCTCCTCACCCCACCAGCAAGGAGGCTGGGGGGTGCAGGAGTTGGGAAGGGGGACAGCTGCCCCCAGCTGACCAAAAGGGTGTCCCAGACTGTATGATGACATGCTCAGCAGTAAAACAAGCTGGGGGAAGAAAAAAGAAGGGGACGCATTAAAAGTCTTCCATTGTGTAGTGGAGCCTGGCTTTCCTGGGGGTGCCAGAATACCCACCTGCCCATGGGAAGTGGAGAATGAATTCTTTCTTTTGTTTTGCTTTATCTGTTAAACTGTCTTTTTCTTAACCCGCTAGTTTTCTCACTTTTACTCTTCTGATTCTCTCCCATCTTGCTGTGGAGTGAGCAAGAGGCTGCATGGGGCTGGGCTGCCAGCTGGAGCTAACCCAAGGTATTAGTTTAGGCAGTGAGGAGTTTCCCTGTTTATCTTCCGGAGTTTGTTTTTTCAGTATTAACATTTCCGGTAGCCTTTGATAATCCTTTAGTGACATCAGAGAAAAAGATCCTGTCAACAGTTCAATTTAAAATTTTATTTTTTACACTTGTAAGGTAATACTGACAATAGTTCAACTCTCTTCCACACTGAACTATTTAAAGATGTCTCTCTGGACTCCATGCTGTCATCTGCAAACTGATGAATATGAACCTTATAACAGCATTGCCAGAAAGAGGCTGGCTGTTCCTTTACACTAAGCATGTTCTCTCTGTGCAGATAATAAATTCCTACAATATTTGTTCTTGAAGAACAACAACTTCTGACATTGAGACCAAGTCCGGGTGGGCTGTATATGAGTAAAGAGTGACATGAATGGGAGGCAGGGTATGTAACCCTGTGCCTTTTTAAAGAAAAATGGATTATTTGATGGAAGAGTGACAAGATGATGAATGGACTAAGTGTTAATTAGCCGTGAGTGACTCCAGAGGGAGGACAGACAGCTTGAATACAATTTGTATTCTTAATCTGGGAAACTATTTCCCCTCACAAGTGCTCCAAAGAAGAGCTGTGGCCTTGGAAAAGGAGAAGGTGGACAATCTTCTTGCCTGGGCATGACACCATCTGAAAACGAACTGCAGCTAATGAGATATTCTCCCTGCATTTGCCTCTGTTCATTTTGCCAGATTAATGAATGCTAAGCCAAATTTAATCAATGGAGATATTCTCCCTGCATTTGCCTCTGTTCATTATGCCAGATTAATGAATGCTAAGCCAAGTTTAATCAATGTTTTCATGACTAGTAGCAAATTCTTAGAATTTGCAAGAACCTGTTATTTATTCTTTGTAACACTAACTGTCCCAGTTCAAAGCACACATTAATATAAGTCGGGTTCATGGTCCATGAAACAATTTAACTGTAGACTGAGTGAATTTAGATGTATGTTTTCACACTATTTTTTATTTGGAGAAATTATGAGCTTGTAGAATGTTCCCGGTGTTTTGGATTTTTCCATCCTGATGTCTGAGGCAAAGGATGTTATGTGTGTTTAATAACTGTGAGTCGTAAGAGAGTCTAAACACCTAATATAATGATGTATTTTGCAGTGAAGGGCTCCAGATTGTGCCGATACTTTGTAATAAGGATAGGACTACCTTAAAACGAAGTCATCTGATAAATAAGAAAGATGAGATCTTCCTGGTAAACTTGGTTCCTATGCAAGACTGAAACAGACCCACTGATGCTCCAAATCGCATTTGTGAAGTGCCCCATTCCAATATTTAGGCATTGTGCAAATAAGTAGTGAAATAACATTTCTTTCCTTTTGTGCAACTTGGATTACCTTATTAGACTGACTCCTTCATTAGGAATCTAATGGGAATCTAAAGGGAAATCCAATGTACCATGGGAATCCTTGGCTGGAAAGAGGAACACACCAATTTGTGGAAGATACAAGAAAATTGAAACTCTAATAATGTCCAGCGACAGAAGCTCCAAAGAACCACCAAAGTTTTCAAAAATCTCTTTTATTGATAAAATCCATTTAAAAATCCATTGTTTTTATTGACAATTTTGATTGGGGAAGAAAAAGAAAAAATAAAGGATAACTTTGTGAATAAGTACAGTGACAGTTATTAAGAAAAAATTATAAATACCCACCTTTTTCTAGTTCAAGAGTTTGGAGGACTACACATTGTTTTTAGTAGCAGCTTCTGAAATGTACTATCACAGAAGGAAATTGCGGTTGATTATATTCTTCCATTGCTGAACATAACTATGCAGGGGCCCCAAAAAATAATTCTCAAAGAGGTAATTAAAATTTTTAATGCCCATGATAGATGGAGGAAAGGGGGAAAAGTATAATACCTTGTGGTTAAGTAAATCATAATCTTAGGAAGAACCTGGGGTTGTGTATGACCTGCAATTGTTTGGAGCATAGTGGGGGAGACAGTCATATCCTTCTGAAGAGATAGAAGCTTACCTGGTTGCTGATAAGCAGCTTAAATGCTCTGCTCTGAAATCTAAATTAGGTAGAAACCCTGCTCTCCAATTCTGCCTTAGTTATTCCCTTGAGTACTAAAAGTACTATATATTCATCTGCTGTACTGTAGTGACCCAATACGTTGCCCAGCTTCTCCTAGTTATCTTTTGAAGGACAATTTTTTTTTTTTTTTATCCCTGTGTTGGTAGATCAGGAAGATTCTCTTTTGCCTCACATTAATAAGACTCCCAGAAAGTCTCTGTATTAACTATCATAAATCAAGCATTTGAAGTCTGTGGGCAATCGTTTAATATTTGTCTGAGTTTTAGCATAGGAATTCAATTTTTGTTTTACTCTAATGGAGCATGTTTTATGAATGTATTTAATTGTATTTATTTTATTTATAGTATTCATGTGACATTCTTTTAGTGTGAAGATTCACCTCTATTAAGAATTACTAAGAAATGAATTTTTAGTCACTTGTACTGTTTAGTCCTTAAGTAGTACTCAGGTTCCTAGTTCAGATTTCAAGGAAAGCCCTGTTCATGCAGTTTTGTGTTTTGCTGTTAATGTCCTATTAGTAGAGTATCCTTCTTGCTTGATGCACAAGAAACTGAAGGACCGAGACCTCCCTTGAGATTTTACATGCTTTTTTATCTGCTCTCTTCAAAGCTAATTTCTAATATTTCCACTCCAATATCGACTGATCCCTTAGTTACTTCCAATTCAGTGGCAAAAGCTCTTTTCATTTACTAGAATTAGCAAAGTGAGCAAATTTATAAAATCTGAATCAGGCAACTTAGAGGACATGACTTTGAAATAAAGAAGCCTAATCATGCTTTGGGATTTTATAGTTAATCTGAACTTCATAATTAGCATATGGATCTGTAGTAATCTGAATTTAATCTCTTCAAATTCAATGTCAGTCTCTCTCTTAACAAAATGCCAAAGGTCTCCCTTTTACTTTATTTTAATTTGAACCTTCTTATGAAGCTGATTTCTCAAAGTCCAGAATAATTCCCTCTTAAATTAAAAATAATATTTTATTCTCTTCACAAGAAATTGATGGGTTTGTGATCACCTTCCAGTTCTCAGAGAAGCAGAAAAGTGCAAAGTTCTTGCCTTTTTATGTTAGCTTTCTAGATGGGATAATTTTTATAAGATAATTTTTATAAGAAAATACCTGCAGACAACCTCTTGTTACACAGAGGACATATACATGCTGGGCTTCAGTTAAAAAAAGAGCTGCTGAAAACGTCAAAACAAAACAA
>NW_009732231.1:150818-163018 GCF_000703405.1 Apaloderma vittatum | reverse complement strand
GGGAAAGATTAATTGCATTTTTCAGGGAGCTAACCTTTGTTTTAAAAAAATAAAAAGACTGTAGGATTTTTCCTCTTAGTTCAAGTATTGCTGGGTGGTGCTTGTTTTTTTCGGTTGATTTTTTTTCATATTAACTCATACCATCTCACTTTGCAGAAAGTGGAATATAGACAGTGTAGACAAAACCGGAGACCTCTTCTCATAGCACATAGTGAAACAAGTTCCGTGGTTATACTGTGGGCAAAGAGCTCTTAGAAAATGAGTTACGGGTAAGTATTTCCACTATCTGGGCCTTGTCTTATTCTGCTGGCCAGAGTTCATGGAACATCTGGACAGTACTCTTAGTTATATGGTTTAGATTTAGGTAGTCCTGTGAGGAGCTGGGAGTTGGAAGGGATGATCCTTATGGTCCCTTCCAGCTTGAGATAGTTTGTAATTCTTTGCTGCAATTCAAAGGAAAGATTTTAATATGTATATACCGTGTCCTTAGTCTCACTGTGGCAGGGGCATTTCCTGGCTAATTTTGGTCTCGCCCACCAGCCCTACGGTTTTAATATGTATATACCGTGTCCTTAGTCTCACTGTGGCAGGTGCATTTCCTGGCTAATTTGGGTCTAGCCCACCAGCCTGAGGGTACACCCAAGAAGTTGGGTGGTAGCCAATGGGAGGCCAGTATGTCTTTGACCACAGCTCAGATTCAACTGAGCTTTAAAACGAGGTCTTGCCAGGGATGTGTTGGAGTAAGTTCCTTTGGAGCAGCAGGTCCTGCAGCTGGGGTAGAGCCACCTCCCCCTTGGTCTGGGACACCAGCCAGGGTAACTCTTCGAGACTGGGAGTCCTCATCTTTGTATGGGTGAGTGTATATAAAATCCAGATCATTAGTCTAAGATTAAGAGTTGGGTGTAGTGTAGTAATTACTCTTCTCAGCCAATATCAGAACTTGTAAATTTGTGGGAGCTTTCATGTCTGAATAAATTCAGTTTAATTACACTTTTGGATTAACTGAGAATAGGAGCACTCCTCACACACGCGTAGAGCAGGATGTAACGCTGACTAAATTCACTATGGGAAGGAACGGATACCTCTCTGGGCTTTCAATGTATTAAAAGTATGTGTTATACAAAGGGCAGAAAAAGTATCAAGGGCTGCTCATGGATTTGTTTTCTTTTTCTTCCAGCAAATGACAATTTAATTTAGGAATGTAAAACAGAGTCCGCAGAAAGTGAAGAAATTCTTCCTGTTATAGAGCATGAAATTAGGATGCTATCTTTGTTTTTCCTGTTCATTAGTAGTTTTCTGATTTTTTCTTTATGGTAGAGATTTAGAGAATATCTGTTTACTTGATTTAAACTGAGTATAAAAACTTTACAAATTATAGTGAATCAAATACATCCTGTTCATCAATTCTTTTGATGAAGATAGATGCTCCATAATATCATGGTACCCCATGGCAGTCAATTGAAACTCTGTTTCAGAGTAGTGGGTTTCTCCAGAGACACGGATCTCTAATATGCATCTAATTGCAGAATTAAGGCCTTGAGGATTTCTGTCCATCTAATGAAATTTTTTTGTGACCTCATTTTCTAAAGCAGGAGCAGCTTATTTCTCTTCTTGCCAATAAGAACTGGGCTGCAGGAAAGTGACTTGTATGACTTTGAAGTCTTGAATCATTCATTTATTCACAGAAATAATTACCTGATGTGGTTTTACATGAATTGTTTTGCTGTTGCACTCGATAGTAATTTTACCTTGAGTTTGGATCATTGCAAGTGCTAACAAAAAAAAACCAAAAAACCCCCCTCAAACAAACAAAAAGACCCACCCAATCAAAAATAAAGTCGGCTTTCCTCTTAATACTGAAAGCTAATTTCTCTTTTGTGTTAGATGACTAAGTACCTATCAGCAGAAATAAAATGTTTGAGTAGAAACAGCGAAGCATAATGTCTGTTAAATACGGGAAAAAAACCCCAAACCAACCAACCAAATAAAAAAAAGCCCCACACTGCTGGAACTGCAGTTGAGATGCTAGCCCAGGTGCTGGGACACTTCTGCAGCATTGGCTTTGTGCAGAGATATTTGAAAAAATAAACCCTTGTAATGTTCCTTCTAAGGGAAGGCAACATACAGGAAATTAAATTAGTCTCCTGCTGAGGTCAGAAAGATGTTTTCCCAAGGTCTGTCTTACAGTGGGGCTCTTCTGCTAGATCCTTTACCCCCCTCCCTCTTTAAGATGGGCTGGGTGAAGGTGGTGAGAGCCACTCTGGGAAGTGCTGTCCTCTTTCTGGGATACAGCACTTGAAAACAAATACTCTAGAGCCTGGAGTAAGTTTTAATCTTGTTCATCTCTTCAGCTCTGTAATATTTAGGTTTTAAAAGGCTTTGGTATGTGTGTTATGCAAATTGTATAATAATTAAGATTTTTTTTTGATGGTGTATTGAATGGTAGGCAAGTTAATGGAGAATTCCATCCTTATGTAGCATAATTAGTCTGGGTATTATTGACAGTTTCTATTTTCTGTGTTAAGCTACCCTCATGTTGGTGGTTTGTGTTGAAGTTAGAGGGGCTTGGTAGATTTCAGAATGCCTTTTTGTTTGTTTGTTTTGTTTTAATAGATTTCTGTAGCAGGTGTATAGAATTGCTCATGCAGAGTTTAATGTCCAGTCCTCACTAAATTTCAGCTAAACTGCGCATAAACTAGCTTTTGTACTGACACTAGAAAAAAGTCTCACACTGTTTTATAAAAACACTTCCACTTCAGTAATGAGTGCAGGAGAAACTTATTACCTGAGATTTTTAGATCAACTGTCTTTAATTATCATTGCTGCCAATGATGCTTTGAAACCCAACTCCAAGTTTACCATATAACATTTGGTATCAGCTGTAAAATTGTCCAATGTTCAATTGAATGGCAGATTTTATTATCCTTCCAAAAGGTTTTAATTAAGATATTTGGAGTCCAAACAGCTGTGCATGGAAATGATTACTTCAGCTGAAAAATCAAATTTAAAACCCTTAGTTTCAATTATTTAATTTATGTGCCGTATCTTCTGCTTGTTATAGAAATCCAAATTAATTGAACTAGTAGAAATTGCAGGTGCACTTCTGCTGCTACAAACTTGGGAGCTGAAAATGAAAATGAGCATGGGAGTCATCTTTTTTTGTTTGTAGAACATTGCATTGCTACATCTTGACATGAGTAAGTCTCTACAAGAAAGAATTGAGCCTGGGGCACTGGGGGCTAAGACTGGAAAGCCAGGAAGACTTGTAGTAGTGCATGGCTGGATGGTTAAAATTAAAGACTGTTCATACTGGACTTTTTCCTCTTATTTTCTAGGAATGTTCGTTCTTGTATCCATAACATCCAACTGTAGGGTATCTTGTGATCACTCATGATAATGTTTTTTGGAATGTGGGCTGCTTTTCCCTTGGGTTTGGTTTGTTTTCTTTTTTATGGCTATGTCTGCCTTGGTTTTTATTTATGACTCGAGCTTACAGGGCTCTATATGCAAATCTATGGGAACTTATTTTTTGATAAGAGTTAGGGGCAGTGCAGGGAAAGAGGATATTTTTGTGGTTTCAGGTGGTTGTTTGTGGGTTTTTTGAGGAGGGCTTGTGGGGTGTGGGGGTTTTTTTGTTCATTTTTCAAATCAGAATCAGCAAATTTTACTGCCACCCTCAAAAATGCACTGTCCACGTGTGCATGTTAGGAAGCTGTTTTCTATTTAGAGTTCAAGGTTTTATTGATGAAAATCCCATAATACGTAATTCTGGCAGCATGTACAAAAATTCTCAAAGCTTTTTCTGCCTGTACTGCAAACTGCAGCAGCCTAGAGGTTCCTAGAAGCCCTCGCAACCGTTGAGTTAAATTGCTTTAATTTTTTCTAATTTACTGCTTCAATAGGTTCGAAAGTTGGAAGCAGCCTTGAAGTTTGAATGGAGAAATGCAGTATTGTGAACTCACCAAAGGAGTTAGTGGTGTCCAATACCAGCGACTGAACAGCCTTCTAGCACCTTTCTTGTTGCAAGGGCTAGATTTCGCTAGAGTGTGATGGCGGGCATAGTGAATATTCATGGGGAATCTTTTCCCTGTGCCTTTCATCCTCTTTGTGCCTATCTCAGCTCTTTCTCTTCCTTTCCTGAAACAAACTCCTAGAATATGACTGAAGAGCTGTGTATGCTACTTCTATAAAATAAAAAAATAATATATGACCCATTTAAAAGCCTCTTTCCTGGCAGACACATCTTGTCTGTCATAGGTATCTAACTCAGAGACACAGTAGGTTTACAGCCATTAGCAGATGCTGTAGGTTAGGTTCTGTTCACTAACCTTGGAAAAAATACCCTGCACACGTTTTGACAAAGGAGACCTCTACCTCTTAGAAAGAATCTTGCCAGGCAGTAGCACTCTTGCTTTAAAATGCTTTCCAGAAAGGAAGAGGTGTAGGAGACCTTCATAAAGTGGAGGGGCAAGAAAGTAAATGTTCACACCATATTAACTTTCCAATGTGCAAGAGCAGCTTCCCAAAATAATGCAAAAATAAAATCAGAAGACAACTTCAGTGGCAATAAAATATAGTAATTTTTCAGCTGATTTTCAGGTTGTGCTTTCTTTATCTGCTGCACTCCTTCGCAACCGATACAGCCTTCGCTGATACCTTGGACATAGAATAGAAAACAGATTTATGGGAATATCTCTATCTGATGTAGTTCTGATATAATCCCTAGAAGGTGAAAGGATTTCCCCTTCAGTACCCTTGAATTTAGGAGGTAATGATGGGATTTACCACCGTGTTCAAGAAACAGCTAAAAGGTAGTATCTAGGAAAGTAAACTGTCAAAAGGTGATATGTAGGGAGATAAACTGGCAGTCAAAAGTAGTGTCAGTCTTGCTTTTCTGCACTGGGTAGCTAAGCGTAGCAGTGACTTTGCTGTGGCAAGAGCACAGCTCTGTTTGACAGCCTTCAAGCTTGTGGAAAGAACCACCTTACCGCATTGTGAAGGTGTCCTCACTTGTAGCAGGTATCTGGAGTTGGAGCTGCCACGTTTCCCTGTACCTAATCCTAGGCTACACAGTGGTGAGACAAAACACTGCAAAATGTGGCATCAGTGGCATCTGCTAAACTGTTGGAAATTTTCAGAGGGCATGCTGTATTGTTGGGGGTCCCAAAGGAGCCTCACTAATGTGTCAGGATCCATTACATCCAAGCAATATTTCTAAACACTTGCAGCAGAAGTCTCAACTCGACAATAACTGAGAATTATGACCCTCGCGTTGGAAAGCGAAACATTCTGTTGTTATGGTAGGAATTGATGGATGTCATCTCAACTAACTGGATCACCTCAGCACAGAGAGCAAGGAAGTCCTCTGTGGCAAAACGTATTTCTGATCCTTGCCTCCCTTGGTAGACCAGGTACATCATTTGTGAAGCACCTGCCAGAGAGCTGGGGACATTCTGGTGTGCTTTCTTTGTCTCTCTGCCCTGATGTAGCACATGCTCTTGTTCCGGTTTTGCAGACTGAATAGTCAGGATGTGATCGTGGGACTTCACAGTGATGTGAAGAATGACTACAAAACGATGTCTGTATAAAGTTGCCTGTTGTGCTGCTTTTTCAAGATTATATTTATTGCACAGTATTCAGATAAGGAGTATGCAATAAGGTACTTATCAGAACAGACTGAACGTTCTGATATCTGGGTTTCTAAGGGTTTATTGATCACCCAAGATAATGCAGCCAAACTATCCTAATTTAAATTAGAAATTGGCCTCATTTTTTTTACAATTGAAGAATTTAAGGGATAAATTACAATATGTTTCTGAGAAACAGGATCTTCAAACCCAGGGAAAGCTATGTAAGTGAGAATTATTTTCATTTTGAATGTCTGGCGGACCGAACAGTAAATGAAAACTACCTATTTCTAAAAGAGATGGGACTAAAAAACCCATTGGAACAGACTTTTCATTATTCTCAAGTTTGTACATGTGATTGCACTGAACTACTCTCCCTATAAAAGATAAAAGGGTTTTGATTTGTTCAAGATGTTAATTTGAACCCCCTCCCCCAAAAAAAATAAAAATTGAAAGTGGAAAATCAGCCAAAAATACCATCTTTTACAATGAAAATGACTGAGTGAGATCCAGCGAGAATAATAGAATAATAGAAAAACGTGAGCCACAGATAACTTGGTAAGTGTTAACAGCAGTAAAAGGTAGCAAACTACTCCCATGGAATTCAGTTTTCTTTCCAACTTTTTGAATCTGAAACTGAGCTAGACCAGCAGTTAATGTAGAAGAAAGTCATATATATCACCAACATATTTTTTCTCCCTTTTTTGATGAAAGTTTACTTGTAGTATTTAAAATCAGCTGTACATGTTAGATATGGATGGTTTCAGGTTTCCCACACAATTAATACATTCAGTACTTTGTTTTATGAATATCTATTTTCTGAGATTATTCAGAAGCAAAGACCTTTAAGGCTTATCCTTATGGGATAGTCCTACTTCATTGATAGTCATTCTCTTTATAGTTTTGTCTGCAGTACTCCTAGAAAGTAACCGCAGCCACAGCCCGCGGAGGTAGCCAGCAATCATTTCAGCTGGGTACAATTGATAGGTTTCTCCTGAATGGTGTATCTCATTTGTGCCTTTGTACAAGGGCTAAAACATGTGCACTTGCAACAGCTTCATGCTTCAGTACCAAGATCTGGATGTATTTGGATATAACAACAGTGATGAGGCTTGCTGATTCCGTTGTATTGCTCCTATTAGGGCTCTTATAATAACAGTTTTAAAGTAAATTGGCATGAAAGCAGTGAGATGTAAGATTTAGCTTACCCTTCCCAACTGTAATAATCATCATCATATGCTAAACAATGTTAAACTCAATTCTAGGTAAAAGGCAATAATGAATACTCTCAATAATGTCCAGTTTCACTGGAAACTGTAAAGATTGACATATAACATGCTTGTTTGGCTGAATAACATTTTCTCAAAGTTTTATTGCAGTTTATGATAGACTATATTTACATTTCAGAGAATGGGCCTTTATTATTAGCTAAAAGAAGTAGTATATTCTGGATGCAGTTAATATAAGGATAACAATTTCTCACTGCTGTGTCTACTTACCTACAGTTTGTAATTCCTGCTATTTCTCCTTAATGCCGCATTTCTCTTAGTGGACAGAATGCTCCTGTAGGTACCAAAATAGCTTATAGCCAGGCAAGATCCTCCAAGATTAGTGATGAAAGCATACTCTGAAAGTAGAGACACTGGAGTGAATGTTTCTATACTCACATGTTTTCAAGGCTAAACAAACCCTCGCTGTGCTTCAGCCCCCTGATTGTCTTGGTTGTGCTACACTCACTCCATTGTGTCAATGTCTCTCTTGTACTGAGAAGCCCGACTCTGGACTAGATGTTCCAGATTCAGTCTCACAAGTGTCAGACAGAAAGTAGTAACTCCCAATATACCAGCCACTATTTCGATTATGGTATCATCTGCTAACTTGCACAGGGTGTTCTCTTGCTCATCATCCAGGCTGTTGTTAATAACCTTGATAAATATTAGGCTTAGTGATGAAGTATCAGTCCCTGAGAAGTGCCACTACCAACTGGCCACCAGCTGGATTATGGCTTTTCCCTGATAATTTTTTTGTTTCTCTTCTTTGAGGAAAAATTGCTCCATAATCTTCCCACAGACTGAAGTTCCCCAGAACCGACTTCTTGCTTATCTTGGAGATGGCTTATGTGGGTTTCTCCAGTCATCAGGAAGGTCCCTGAGCACCCTGCCCTGCCAAAGCTAGCTTCATCAGGACCTTCAGATGAATTGCATCCATTTGTATGGACTTATGTATTGTTCTGTCATGCAAATGGCCTTCATAATTATAGAAACAAGATTTATAGCGAGACAGAAATGCACGGATCCAAAACGTTGTTGGAACTTCTGCTCCTGTAAATAGGAATTTTTTTTAATTATTTTCCTCTTAAATCTATTGTGCTACATCAGCTTATACCAGCTGATGCTCTGGCAGATGGTTGAGCATCCCATAAGACTAAAAAGGAATATTGAGGATATGTCTTTATTTATACCAGTCTCAATAAATTTAATGTCTGGAAAACAACCTTCCGTTGCCAGTATCCTCTGGTAAAGGCCAGAGTTGGTTTATTCAAATCCTATAATGCTGCTGCTGGTAGAAATGGGTGAATGGACAAGAAACATCTGTGTAATGGATAAGAAATTAAAAAAATACTGTGTGGCTAACTGGCAGACATGGGCTTGTTCAGCCCTGAGAAGAGAAGGCTCCAGAGAGACCTGACTGTGGCCTTTCAGGACTTAAAGAGCACCTCTAAGAAAGATGTGACATCCTTTTTAGCAGGACCTGTTACAATAGGACAAGTGGTAATGATTTTAAACTGAAAGTAGGTAGATTTAGACTAGATTTAAGGAATTTTTTTTTTTTTTTTTTTTTTTTTTTTCACAATGAAGGTGGTGAAACACTGGTATAGGTTGCCCAGGGAGGTGGTTGAAGTCTCATCACTGAAAATATTCAAGGTCAGGCTGGACAGGTCTTTGAGCAACCTGATTTGGTTGAAGATGTCCCTGCTCACCGCGGGAGAGTTGGACTAGAAGACTTATAAAGGTTCCCTCCAACCCAAAACATTCTTTGATGCCATGAGAAAGCTCTCTCTTCTGAATTCTTGATCAATGTTTCTTCATATAAATATTTTCTGCTTGTTTTGAAGGGAAGTCTGATGAACCCAGAGAGATGGTAACAATATTGCAAATCTTTGTCCTGAAATCATTGTTTACAGACCAGAGCAGCAAAGCAATAACTGTAAGGTTTTGCTCCCTAAAGGCTGATTGATGGCCTGTGTGAAATAAGTTTGTGCTCTTGGTGTAGTTACTAGTGAAAGAGATTCATGTCATAAAGCACTGTGCCATAGTGGATTGTCTCTATGGAATTTTTGGCAAGAAACTGGGGACTGTTAGAGCATGGAAATGAATTGCATTTCTGCACTTAAAGGATCTTTTATCAAAACATGAAATGGTGGAAAGGCATCAGCGGCACCTTACTGATCATTGCTGTATTTAAAACAGGATAACCAGCAGAATACTTTTTATATTTCTTCTGTTCTCATGTTCATGATGACAAATTCCTCCAAATTACAATATCAAAGGGAGAAGATTGCACCGGATGAAAAGGAAGTTAATGAACAAATGCCTCCATTCATTACATGTGTTATTTTTAGAGTTGAGTAGCGGGGTGGTTGGTGGGTGGATGTTTCAGGGTTTTGGGGTTTTTTTTAATTCCTATTATCACCAGTAGACAGAAAATTAGATTGAAAAGATGAGGTACATTATCCCTGTAATACTGCCCCATGTCCATACTCCACCCAAAAGGCTTCATCCCTGCACACAAATTTCCAGACCTCCCATGACTGCTGCAGCTGACTTAAGACAAAAACATCTGTCTTAAGTCCATTGATGACAGGTCCATGTTATGCTGCTGATGCAATAGAATGTGATTCATTGCTGTGCCTTCAGGATATCATAAATGTGCTGCTGTATAAAGGGGAAGTAGTCCTGAATACTCTCTCTGTACGGCACATCCAAATGTACCATATGCTAAATGATACTGCATTTTGAGTTAATAATCAGATATAGCGTAATAAGGTCAAAACAGTGATGATCAAACTGAACATATGTTGTGGCTGTCCACTCCTACTAGATAAAGACCTTCAACTATTGATGCTCTCGCTACTAAAACAGACATGGGTTTTTTTCTAGGACATACTCCTGACATGCTGTAAAAAGTCTTACATACAGACCCAGGGAAGTAAGTGTCAAATGATCTGGAAACGCCTTCAATGTTAATTAACATTTTCATTGGTAACCTAGAAAAAGGGTGAAATGACAGTAACTTATCAAGGGGACTCTGATAAACATTTCTGGTAAACAACGCATCTTAATGGAGGAATAGGTAATAATGCAAAAAGAATTCCAGGAAAAGCCTGGAAGTTAAAGAAAGAGGCATGCCAAGAACTTTTTGGTGAAAAGACATGATTTTTTTCCCCCTTTTTAATAATCATAATGTCTGCGCTTAAAAGGATTATGGGCTGACATTTCTTCTTCGATCACAGCTGAATGTCTCTTTGTGACATCCCCTGTCTACAAGGGCTAAATGCAAGAAAAAACAATATGAAATCTAAGAAGAGAAATGGAAACGTGCATATATTGGTTGGCAATATTTTTATTTATACTTGTTTTGTTTCCTTTAGGTCAAAGCCAACATTTGCAATCAGATTCCCTTTGGTTATCTAAATTTTCTGTCTGTAAATATGTTGCTTTAATCTGAGGTAGATAGAGGTGGTAGATGATACTAAAGATAAATTTAACCGCAGATTTTTTGAAGTTCAGCAAACAGTCTGGAACTGTCTCTTCTCATATCTGCCTGTATGCACGTGCATTCTCCCGGAATGCCAAATGACATTTCACTGCTTGAAATCTCAGAGTCCTTCAGACTCTAAGTGTCTTTCAGATGGAGATGCTTTTTCATGCTGTTCTTTGCTAAAATACAGTATTGTGAATTCTCATGTTTGGTTATGCTACATTACCTTGTGTCAGGAAAGCAGGCTGCTGGAGCAGTAGAGTTGATGAATGATGAACAGCCTGGCTACCCTTGAAATGACATTGGTATCTGCATGTGTGATGAATAATTAGTAGGTTAAGTACTTGCATGATTGTGGCTCCCTAGAGGTTTTTTCTTTTGATTCCTTGCTGTGTTTCTGTCCTGTATCTCATAGTTTGAGGTTTAAAAGATACTTCGCATTCTGCCTTCGTATATTGCGTTAGTGATCACCTCTTTCAAACTTATATTGTAATAGTGCATAAAGCAATGTAACAAAAAGCACGGATGTATATTCAAAAGTGGTTGTGCTGAGAAATCAATATTCATTAGCTCAAGCCACAGCTGTTTTGCTGTTATCCCTTGCCAACTCCAAAATAAAACACCAAGAGGGGAAATACATGTTTCTGTCAATTCTAAAGGCTCAGGTTCTTAAAAAATACATTAAGACATTGGTACTCAATGGCTGTCAGTTGTCTCTGTACCTCACTTAACATACACCCACTGTTTTTCTCACGTTCACTCAGAGCCAGGGGGTTTTAGGGGAATTTGTGCACATGCCTGTTTATGTTGTTAGAAGTAAGATGTATCCAGGAAGTTTCCTAATGTTTGTTACGCTTCTTTGTCCCCACCACAGGGGGACAGGCAATTTCTGCCTTCCACTTAGGTCTGTCTGATGTTGTTGTATCATGAATACTGGATATTCTGTACAATATGTCCTAAACCCATTAGGTTTAGGCTCATCATGTTTCTTTTTTAAATTCTGGCATACGTATTTAAGATGTAGTGTATGTGGTTAAAACTGTGGGACGTAATATGAAACAAGAACCTAACTGCATGTCTGTTTTGATTTAAATGCATTGATTGCTATCATTCCATCAGGTTAATACGGCAGTACAATACACTTTACTTACTGTAAATAGTAACATTATCTGAAGTTTCACTTTCTGAATTTACAGGTATAGCAAGAGCTAAAATGAGAGTATCTTTCCCTTTTTCTTACCTTGGAACTATCTAACAGTTTTGCCTGCAAATATAGTTTACTGCTAACTCCTTTCAGGGAGAACTATCTCCAAAGTCAGCAAGTGATGCTGCTCTCTGTTGGTGTACTTTACATCCAGTGAGGACAGCAGCGGTAAGGCTTTAGCTTCTACAGCTTATTTTAAGGCACTTACCAGAGATCATTTCCCTTGGGACATGCTCTCTCTTTTATATTGACTAATTTCCTCCATCAAGAGAGACTGAGCTTTGCAAATTTTTTCAGATACGCTTGCTTTCAAAACGAAACAAAAAAAGAAGGATTAATGGGTAGATCAAAGATGTAGGACTAAAGGCTTTTATGTACAAAACAAAGGGCTACAAAAACCTATAAATTCAATTCTAAATCATGCTTAACTACTGCCAGATATTTTAATGACGAGTAACAATGAGATCAATCTGTCATAACTGAGGAGGAATGCTACTGATGCAACGTGGAGTGGACTCATCTCTCTGAGGTTACCTTCATACATCGAACTGGAACCAGCTGTGTGGGAGCTGGTGACTTAGCTAATACGATTGAGCACTACCCTCTCT
>NW_009732231.1:128555-150787 GCF_000703405.1 Apaloderma vittatum | reverse complement strand
TCCCCCTTACAAGGCGTGTCTGACCTGCCACAACTTGCAGTATAGAACAGGAAGGTATCTGAAATAACTTCTTGTTTAACTTAATGACCTTAGCTCAATTCTGTTGTTCAGCAGCTGCTCTACAGAGAGGGTGGGAAGGGATCTTCCAAAAGAGGGAGACTGCAAGAAGCACATCAAAGCAACAACTACTAGACCTTATGAGGAGTGATTGAGGGAGCTGGGTCTGTTCAGTTTGACAAAGAGGAGGCTGAGGGGGGACCTCATCATGCTCTACAATTCCTTGAAAGGACATGGAAGAGAGGTTGGTGCTGGTCTCTTCTCACAGGTAATTAGGGACAGAACCAGGGGGAATGGTTTCAAGTTGCAACAGGGCAAGTTGGCTGGACATTAGGAAGAAATTCTTCATGGAAAGAGTTATCAGACCCTGGAATAGACTGCCTAGGGAGGTGATTGAGTCGCCATCTCTGGATGTGTTTAAGTGTCGCTTAGATGTGGTGTTGGGTGATATGGTTTAGGGGTGAACTTGTAGTGTAGGGTTAATGGTTGGACTCGATGATCCCAAGGGTCTTTTCCAACCTGAATTATTCTATGATTCTATGATTCTACTACAGATATCTGAAGGTATTTTCATGAAAGACTGTTTAGTGCAGCAGTGTTCAAATTCCATTCAGCATCTTTAGAAGTCTTGTCCTCACAATTTCTTCCTCTATCCCAACAGATTGTTTCTTCTGACCTTTGTCAACTACTGTTTGCTTTACTTTCTTCGAAAACATATCGCTTGACCATATCTCTGCCACATTTTCGGGATACATTGTGACTACACTGTATCCAAGAATCCAGTAAATGAAAGGTAAAGAGATGTTTTAGTATGAGGTACTTTGCCATAATTGAGACAAATTGTGACTAGTTGTGGAAATTTGCACAATGTTGTTACCTGTTATCTTTCTCTGAAACCAAAGTTAAAGCCAATGCTTTTTTTTTGTAAAAGTTAGTCATATTTGAGATTTTCTTCAGTAGTCTGGGTTTCTGTGTTTATTTTGTTCCACCACCACCTTATGTTAGAGTAACATTTTAAATAGTAACTTTCATAGCCTAGCACCTTGTACATTATATTTCAAAGTAACTAACTTGAATTATGTTTTCATCATTATTATTTTATGGTCAAGAAATAAAACTCTGAAATAAAATGTTAAAAATGTAGAAGTAAATCCTTCCGACATAGCATCAGTGGCAATTTGATTCAAAAGTGACCTTCAGTCTAACTTCTATGGACATCAGAGAATTCTTCTAGCGAGCAAGGATAGTACATGGCCTTGTAAATGTTAGTATCAAATAAATTCACCTTTGCTGCAAGTGGTTATGTACTAACACCCAGAGTAAGCAAGTGTTATTGCTCTGGGGATAATAAGATTTTAGAAAGACGTATTTGACAAACTGTGCAGTGAAAAAGTGATACGTTTCTTGGATGTGCTTGCCTTTTTGCTTTTTCCATTATTCTCTTGGTGACAAATTCTGAAAGATGGATTTCAGTTCAATAGTTGTATTAGCTCTTAGTATACATTCATTGTAATCCAGACAATTGGTTTCACTCTTTGTGTTTGGTAAACATTTAAAATAATTCCATGCTTGTATGTTTAAATATAATATGTTTTCTCTTTGCATCCTCAGCTTCACTTTTTTAATGTAACATTAAGGTGGGAAGCTGCGTTGTTACTGAGCACTGTTTTTGATGATAATTCTGTGAACATGGAGTTCTGACAGACTTTTGAATCTTTAAGACATGTGTTTCTGAAGATGCAGAGTGATAGCAGAGTCAGAGATGAGAGGGATGTAGTAGAATCATATAGAATCATAGAACAATTCAGGTTGGAAAAGACCCTTGGGATCATCAAGTCCAACTATTAACCCTACACTACAAGGTCACCTGTAAACCATATCACCCAACACCACATCTAAAAGACACTTGAACACATCCAGAGATGGTGACTCAACCACCTCCCTAGGCAGTCTATTCCAGTGTCTGATAACTCTTTCCATGAAGAATTTCTTCCTAATGTCCAGCCTAAACCTGCCCTGTTGCAACTTGAAACCATTCTCCCTGGTTCTGTCCCTAATTACCTGTGAGAAGAGACCAGCACCAACCTCTCTACAATGTCCTTTCAAGGAATTGTAGAGCATGATGAGGTCCCCCCTCAGCCTCCTCTTTGTCAAACTGAACAGACCCAGCTCCCTCAATCGCTCCTCATAAGGTCTGTTCTCCAGGCCCTTCACCAGCTTTGTTGCCCTCCTCTGCACTCGCTCCAACACCTCGATATCTCTCCTATACTGAGGTGACCAAAACTGAACACAATACTCAAGATGCGGCCTCACCAGTGCTGAGTACAGAGGGACAATCACTTCCCTTCTTCTGCTGGTCACAAAATTTCTAATAGAAGCCAGGATGCCGTTGGCCTTCTTGGCCACCTGGACACACTGCTGGCTCATATTCAGTCAACTGTCAATTAGAACACCCAGGTCCTTTTCCACCGTAAGTAGTTCACCCTTTGCAGAACAACGCTCAAGTGTAGAAGTTAGCTGGGTTTTCAGAAATACGAATTCATTCTTCTGGTACAAGCTTTTTCTTTTTTTTTTTCCCATTCTAAAAAAGTATCTAACTGGAAGGAGCATGAGACTGGGTCAGAGTTCTTGTCCAAACCATTTATTCACACTTTACTGAGGCTTAATACTTTGTGTTGAACTAAAGCACAAACCAAATAAAGCACATGTTGATTTTAAGGTGCTCAAGGAAGGATTTGTGACTTTCCCTGGAAGATTGTTTTAATTTTGGAGACACAACTCATTTAAACATCTGTCTTATAATTACAACTTGATTTTATCTAGGTTCAACTTTCACAACTCACTTCCAGATTTACTGATTTCCAAATTCAGTCCTCTTTAGATGGCCTACCTTTTTTTGTTTTCTAACTCTATACTATTTCTTCTAGCCAACTTTAAATGGTCAGAGCCTAATTACTGGCCCAAGCCAAACTATGTGGCAGTTTCATTATTGTTCCTTATTGATGTGTTACCTTTGAAGATGTTAAATAACATAAGAGATGTGAGTCACCCCAGAACAATAATATATACATTTTTAGTCAATAGTGATTTCTTTTTAGGTGATTACTACTCTATCCTTTCAGTTTGTTCAGTGTTGAGTGAATTTTAAAGGGGATTTGTATTAAAAAAATGCTTAGACATTAATTTTCCACCACCTTGTTCTATACCTACACTAGAAACCTGCTGTGATTATCAGGGAACAAGGTTATATAAACAGCTGACTTTTTTTATTATTATTATTATGAATAGTTAATGTAATGTAGCTCTCAGGGTTGCTTTCAAATATCCATTTTGTGCAGGAAAAGATAATTTTGGGGTAAACAAAGAGTACTGCTAAGAAGTTGAAACATTTGGTACCTCTTCCTAATGGAATAATGGAATTTCTTGTCTGTCAGCAATTCTATTCAACAAATGGAAAATGGAAAAGCACCCAGTGTAGGAAGAAAATCAAATGAAAGACAATAACATTTGCTGTTAAAATGTATTTCATTGTATAGATCCTACCAACAGGAGTTAAGATCAGAGGAGGAGTATAGAAGAGCCAGAGTTTCCACAAAGAGTTAGATGAAAATTCTGTGTCTGGTGAAAACTAATGAGATTCAAAACAGATTTCTGATTGACTACACACTAAGTTTCTTGCATATAGTAGTTTGATATTTTGCCTAGCTGTATAATTTTAGACTCCTTTGAAAAGAGAAATGAATTGCACATAATGTGGTACTTAGTTCCTGAAAATAAGAACTTTTCAGAAAAAAAAAAGGCTAAAATAGTAATGATGCTTCTTTCCAGTTTATCTTCTGTATATTCCAAAAAAAACCCCAAACCTGAAAGGAATGCAGAGACTAGTTTTTGGTTTGTGAGCTGAGAAGGTAGGAGGAGAGAGAGGTCCTTTTAGATCAGTGGAAACTGGACTTGACTCTAAGGCAAAAACCTTTCCTCTGTTTCTTACCCATAAAAACTCTGTGCTTTCATCATCATCAAGTTCTAGACAGTCAAAACTGCCTAACATAGATGGCTGCCCCACCACCTCTTCTTTCTTGCCTATCCTTCCTTCCTAGCTTTGGCTGGAACTCAGGACAAAAAGTGAGTTTGACCTTTGGAAGAAGGGGCAGGCAACGCAGGAGGACGACAAGGATGTCGTGAGGTTATACAGGGATTAAAATTAGCCCAGCTAGAACTTAACCCAGCTACTGCTATAGAAGACAATAAAAAATTTTTCTATAAATATGTTAGGAACAAAAGGAGAGGACTAAGGAGGGTGTTCATCCTTTATTGGGGGTGGTGTAATAAGATTTACTCTAATCAATACAGCAGTTTGGTTAAAGATTGAAAGATGGCAAGGTTCACAAGATTTAGGATAAAATTTCCTTAATGAAATTGCACAGACACACAGATATAGAGGTTAACCTATGATCAAGATTTTTCTCTCTTCAAAACATCATGTAATCTAATTCTAGTGAATTACTTACTATTCTCTTTAATCAGTGTTTTTCAACAGATGATTTTTGAACCTTTCTTCCTCAGCATCTATCAGCAGATGATCTTTGAAATCCTCATAAAATCCACTCTTCAAAATCCTCATTAAATCTGCCCTGAGAGGTGTCTCAACTCAAGAAGAAACGTTGAGTCACAGCCTGCCGAGATCCCTGAGAGCTCAAAGAATTTCACTTAGGATCACAAGATGATTGACTTTGGCTGATGTTTTTCCATTTGCCACAATTCTTCTGAGATAATTTTCGTATCTCCCAGAGTGGGATATGATTCAGGCAGCAGGAGTTTCAGGCACAAGTAGGTAGTGCCAGATCATCCTAACTCACTCTATTTATAACCAGGACAACAAACTACTGTATTGTCCCAACTCACTGTTCTTGTAGCCAAGATACGGAAGTGCCAGATCGTCCCAGCCCACTGCACTTGTAAGAAAGACAAGAACAACCAGAACGGCAATCAGGATGATTAGAGGACTAGAGGGTAAGTCATACAAAGAGAGGCTTAGGGAGCTGGGGCTGTTCAGCCTAGAGAAGAGGAAGCTGAGGGGAGACATTATCACTCTCTACCACTACCTGAAAGGCAGCTGTGGTGAGATGGGTGTTGGCCTCTTCTCCCTAGTGAACAGCGACAGGACAAGAGGGAACGGTTTCAAGTTGCACCAGGGGAAGTTTAGACTGGATATTAGTAAAAACTTCTTCACTGGAAGGGTGGTGAAGCATTGGAATGGATTACCAAAGGAGGTGATGGAGTCACCATCCCTGGATGTGTTTAAAAAACGGCTGAATGTGGCACTTCAGGAGATGGTTTAGTGTTAGGGTGGTGTAGGGCTGTGGGCTGTAGGTTGGACTTGACTATCTTAAAGGTCCTTTCCAACCTTTATGATTCTGTGATTCTAACAGAGTGGTGGCAGCTACTGAGATTGCAACATGGCCCAGAGCATCTGCACCATCAATGCTTTCTTTTGCCTCAGTCTTTAATAGCAAGACCAGTTGTTCTTGGGGTACCCAGCCCCCTGAGTTGGAGGACAGGAACAGGGAGCAGAAAAAAACCTCCATGGATAAATGAGTCTTGGAAAAGTCACCTGCTATTCATGAGTTAATCCCATAATGGGTGTTCCGAGGTCATATACATCAATGAGCACTATTTCACTCTGCTCCTTTGTGGATTTTGAGGGAATAGATTGGAACTAGATAATTTCTTGGTCCTGTTACATCTTAGGTCTTTACCTCCTTTGGAGCCTGACCCAAACTACCTTTGATTCGGTTAAAGAGTTGAGTACATCTGCCACAGAGAAATGACCTCAAGTTGGGCCAGGGGAGGTTGAGTCTGGATATCAGGATAAATTTTTTCACTGGAAGGGTTGTTGAATACTGTAACAGACTGCCCAGGGAAGTATTTAATAGATGTGTAGATGTGGTACTTAGCGACGTGGTTTAGTGGTGGACTTGCAAGCATTAGGTTTACTGTAGGACCCAGTCTTAAGGGTCTTTTCTAAACACAAATTAGTCTGATTCTATGACAAAAGAAACCACCAGGTCTGGGAAAGTGTTTGATTTGGATATGTCGAAGGAGACATTCTTTTCTGAGGTATGAGCAGAGATTTGTGTGATTCTTAATTAAACTTAGCATTCAGGAGGTAGGTTTTGTTGTTTAACTGATATGCTTTAATACTCCTAAAACTTATTTTTATTACTAACCTCTCTATTACAGCATTTGCTATCTGAATACCGATGAGAAAGAGACAACATTTTGTTTTCTCCTTTAACTCTACTGTGTAGAAGTGGGTGATTTTAATATCAGGATCTTCCTTTTTTAAAGATATACATACATATAGGAGGGGTTGGATGGGTGAGTGTATGTAAATAATAATAAAAAAATAAATGCTATGTTGTCCTGAACCATGGTCATATCCCCTGGCATTTCATGATTCAGTAGTTGTGGAATAATTTAACTGCAGTGAACTGACTTACTTGCTGAAGAATGTGACTTACTTGCTGAAGAATGTGTAGGAGGGGAGAGTAATTAGCATATATTGTCACTTCATACAGTGCTAAACCTGAATTTCAAATAGATGATAGTGGATTCATTCTTTTTCTTTTTTTTTAATTGATATTCATTCCAGACAGCAATGTCATTGTTTGTAAATGATGTCACCCAAAAAATCATGTGGGTGCTTCATTCAGTATAAGAGCAGTCTAGGAGCAATGCAATGTCATTGTTTGTAAATGATGTCACCCAACAAATCATGTGGGTGCTTCATTCAGTAAAAGAGCAGTCTAGGAGCAACATTTTATTAATAAGGGCTTAAATTCTTAACATACAGATATTGCCAGAACAACTTATAGATCTGGTCATCTGAACATGGTAATGATGAGATTAGTCATGTTGTGCAGACCAGATATTTTTATAGTTGTATCACTGACTGCTGAAAGTGGTTGATTTCTTTTTTCCTTTTAATATGGGAAGCAGCAACAGTAAAAGATGATATTGAGAAGCAATGTTGTCTTTTCAACTGAAATTCATTTATCTGTCTTCCTTTCTTTCCTCAGCAACTGCTTTACAGTTTAATTTGTCTTGTTTTGTTATTTGCACTCCAATGAGGCAGGAATGCAACAAAAACATGATTTATTGCTGAAGATAAACATGAGCTAAGATGAGTTTTTAGGCCATCATGAAAGGGACAACTTAGAGACAAAAATGTTGAGATACTCTTGCCGTTAGTCATGTTAAGACACTAACTGAAACAAGATTGTGTCCCTCTTGTGAATTTTATAAATTTTTTTTAAACACAAAGTAATTGTGCCATTTCTGAAGAGCTTTTGCTCAACTGAAATAAGAATGGGTGAGAAAATAGAATAGCCCCATTTTATGGATAAGGAACTGACAACAAAGAGAAATCAGTGCTTGATTCAGTGTCTGTATATGCACGTGTTTGCTTTTAGAGTAGCTCCATTTCAACTCACCAGCGTATTCGGCATGATTTATACTAGCTGAGGATCCAGCCCAAGGAGTTCTCCTTGTATCAGTTTGTCTAGTCCTTGAAGAATAACATCCTCCTTCAGCTGCTTTTTGCTATGCTAATGAAATACTATAGATTTTAAACATAGAAGTGGGGTTTTATCAGTCTGCCATATGTTTTCCATAGATAACTACATGGTCTAATTGGTTTGATTCAAACTAGTGACACCAATATGCAAATCTGGTTGAATAGAATGTGTTTAGACTGCAGCTTCCTTCTGATCCATTGATTGAAATGTGGGTGCTTAAAACAGATCTGTGTGGAATATTTGTTTGCATTTATGCATGTACTTTCTTGTCTATGCCAAGCCCTGCGAAGCTAATGAGAAAAAAGTAATGGTCAACTGATCTTCCCTAACCTAACACAATGTGTTTTAAAAGATCTTAGTGCCTGCAAGATTTTGAAAATTGAGTTAGAGCAAAAGCAGCATATTTCAAATACCTGTTTGTGTTGCACAGTTGTTAGAAATGCATATATATGCTTGTATAAGGTTTATGTTACATTATTCTCGCTTTAAGATGATTTTACTGGAGCATAAGCCTTTCTGACACTTTTTAACACGTTACGATTTTTTGTTTGCTTGGAGGCCTTTATTTATTTAAATAGTGCATGGCTATGGTGTTTTAATTAATGTCTCTGTCTAGTTTCTTGCCTGTATTCTTTGCCCCTTTCCTTTCTTTCAGTGTCCTTCTGCAATCTGTTCATGCTAGATATCAGGTAGGCCATGCCATCAGGTCAATTATTTCCATTGGAAGGACTGCCAGTACATTCTTCTTATGTTCAGTTGTCATTAACATTTCTGTGTGAGAGTAAAAAATCTTTATGCTTGCATCTCTGGATTGCTACAAAAATATGTAGGCTCAGTATGTAATCATAAGTGACTACAAAATTTCTAGTCTTTCTAGAAGGTGCCTGAGTTTAAGAAAAGTCTGAAATATATTAACTCTGATTTCAGAAGTTTTGCTGGCAGGTTTGTATGATTTGATAATAGCTGCACATTGGTTTCTGACTGTTTTTTATGCAGGCAACAGCAATTATAAAGAAGAGTTTCTTGTAAACACACAAATATAGATTGTATTCATCACCTTTAGCATTTCACATCTTATAACCATGTTATGTTCTGATAGCAATTCTCTATCATTATAGTAAATATTTTTTATTAGTATGAATCATATATTGATTTCTTCATTTAGTTCCTTTTATCATGAAGGGGAAGATCGTACTTCTAAATGCCACATTGTTGCAAAAATAAGCATCTTTCATGTCTCCACCAAATCACAAAGTTACAATACACAAAGTAGTGACTATACTTGTGACTTTTGAAAGCCTGTTAAAAGCCGCTGGTACATTAAGTACACTAAGAATGGGAACATAAGAATCTCAGTTTCTCTTTCAAGAAAAATAAAGGATTTTACATAGTGAAAAAGACTTAAACATAATTCCTAAGGGCCGGGAAATCAAGCAATACATGAAACCAATCAAGTGAATGGCCAGCAGCCTAAATATTCTTTATAACGGGGTCTTCAGTTAGGAGCCTGTTTAAGCACTCATTTCATAGCCGCTAAAGACAATGGGGTAGAGAGTCATAGAATCATAGAATGGCCTAGGCTGGAAGGGACCTTAGAGACCATTTTAATCCAGCCTCCCTGTCGCCAGGGACGCCACCTGTTGACTAGATCAGGCAACACATGGAGTTTTCCCAAATTGTGCAAAATAGGATGATATAGAGTTATGTCTTTTATTACAGGTTTATAATGTCAATTCTGTTTCACTAATCAGAAAAAAAAAAAAAGTACTCTTAGCCTTGTTGAAACCACTGGGAATGTGACCAGTCATTTCTAAGGGGACAGGACTTTATCCCTACTGCTTTCCTTCTTTCTTCATGTTCCACTGGGCTACAAGGTCAGTTAATTGGGGTCAACACTTAAGATTAATGTTTAGAGAGAGCTCCGTGAAACCTGAGGAAGAGAAATGAAGACGATTCCATAGGAAATAGTGTAAAAGTATACTGAATTTAAGAAAATGTGCATAGTTCTAGTACAAAATGTCTTTTGGTTGAAGAAGTTTATAATAAAATTAGCATGCACAGTTATCCTTAGGACTTTTCCTTAATGACAATGTGCAGCTGTGGTTCAAGATGTTTACAGAAGGAAGCATCATTTCCAGGGATATAAGTGTGCAGTAAAATTATTCGCACGGAGAAAAAATTACATTTAAACATATGCATGAACAGAAAGTTGTATCAGTACCAAATTTCTAATTGATTTTTGACCCCTACAGTAAAACTGATTAGGACTTAATCTTGCGAACATGTATTCACCTGCTTGATTTTGTTGCTTTGAGTCACTCTATTGAAGTTGCATATATTGTCTTAAAGTACAGCTTTCTGTGACGACAACATCCTGGCATTAAAGGGACAAGAACCCCAACAATCACTTATACCATTAAAACAGAAAAGACAACAGTATTATGGGGCTGGATAAAATGTTGATTTCACCACAAAAGGTAGCTGTTTGCAAATTTTAAACATTGAAATTGTGGAGGAATAAATTGATCTATGTGATAGTGGGTGAAAGGACAAAAATATTCACAAATTCTACTAGTTCTGTGGAAGAACGTACAGCTTTGCTTCATCTTCCTGATTTCAGGACATTGTAAGCTGCTGATTTCCACCCTACTTCTGCAATCAGATCTATTTGCACTGGCAAATGGCTAATGCACAAGCTTATTGGTGGATCTCAACACAGCTATAAGATAAAAGAAATGAACATCCAAAAGAAAAATCGGTGCCCTCATGTTAATTTACAAATTCTTGGCCTCTCTCAGCAATCCAACTTCTTATTCCAGGGATAAGGTACTGTTCTGCAGAACACCCAACAAAGGCCTTTAAAGTTAGCTTTGCTTTTACGAAGCTTTGAGTTTCACTCCTGGCAATACTTTTGCATTAATTAGTAACCTTACTGAGGAAATCTTCTCCAACTCATGCAATTAGAAGTTTTTTAAATTGAAAAGCACAGCATATCTGCAGACAGTTTAGAAATCTGAGAACAATTTTGAGATCCAGGATCAGCAGTTTAAGGTTACACACAAAGTAGTGGTTCAGATAGTATCTAAAATTACTACGTAAATAGGGTATCAAAGCTCTAATATGTTTCTTCATTAGTTTATATCACTTTCTATAAATTTCTATGTATTAAGAATAGAGTAAATGGAGTCCTAAAAAGAAAAATCTATTTGCTTTTATTTGCACTTGTAAAAATTTATCTATATACATGTATCTATACATAGACCTTTCTTCACTGCCACTTTGTCTGTGTGAATGTTCATACTTCTAGATGTTGAGGCTAATGCTATAGATTAGGTCACAGGGGGTTCAGGCTTTCTGACCAACCAGCAAATGCAGCTCACTTGGGAAAACTGTATTTACAAATCTTGAGTTGCAGGCTGAGTTGCTATGTTCTAGCTAATTTCAACATATCCTTATAAATATTTGCATAAAACTCTGAAAGTTTTTATTTTCTGAACAAAAATACTTGCATATTTTCTTTCACTGAGCTGAAAGTGTCCATGCTTAATTAGTAGTCTGTCCCTGATTTCTTTCCCATTTCAGATTTCGTATGTTCAACAGCAGACTATATAATCTGCTTTTCCTCCCAAATCTGTCTTTGATGAAACTTCTTACTGGGAGACAGGACTGGGCAGATGTGGTGCAAGACATTAAGGAATGCAAGCAATGTATAGAGAATTACTTGTTAAGGTATTATCTTTAAGGGCTTCAGGGAAATGTTCTTGATGAACAAACAAACAGTACAAATAGGAGGTTTTTTTATTTAATCCTTTATTCTTTGCAAAATTATTCCAAAGATCAGCCAGCTAGTATGTCTTAAGGAGATAGAAATTAAGGACATTCAGAACTGATAGAACTTGAGCCAGAGAAGAGTATGTCAAGGTGGGAGTTGCTTTTATTTTGTTCTTATTTAGTTGCTGGTCTCAATGCTCTCTGGAACAAGATCTAATTCTTTTGATCTAGGAATTCTTCCTAGTCCAAGGAGAGAACTTGAAACCCCTGGTGGTGACAGATGCTCTGCGGTTTCCAGGATCTGATGTAGGGTGTGATTGGTTCTAGAGATACAGAACGAAGATGCCTACATGGATCTTACCACATGTAAATATTTTGCTTTTTCTTTTCCTTTTAGCATAGTTCCCTGAGGGTCAGCAGTAAGATATAAAGTTGAAGAAAAGATAACATGAGGGACTGAAACAAAAACAAATGGAATAATGTTGTGGTTGGTAGACAGACTCTACTTCAGGATAACTGCAGATTTCTGGAGCTCATTTTAAAGGCTGCTTTAGAGGAACACTTGCAGGCATGCAATTGTTTCAGAGCGGCTGTGGCTCTCATGTACTGCACTTTGAATTATATGATTGAAAACAAGCATCTGGGTGAAATCTGGTTATTCATCTACCCTAGAATTTCTGAACACAACATTTATTAAAAGAGGCAAAACAAAATGCAAAAATTAGGGCCTTGAGAGACAGTGTGAATAGAGATACAAAGAGACTTTTGTACATGCTCAAATTCCTGGCATGACTCTGATAAGAGGCAAACCATTAGGGGCCAGAACTGCAATTGAATGAGTTATTATAGCATGGCCAAGGAAAACACTACATAATTATCCTTACAGATTCTGAAACAAAGCCTGCTTCAAAGAGTTAATAATTTTCTAATACTAAAAGAAAATAAATCAATGGATGTATTTTGCCTATCTTGTACAGACCGGCACATAACAAATGTGTCATGATATCAACTCGGTCCAGAGACATGAGGTTCCGTTAAGAGTTGTTGGTATGCATTGACTAGACTGACCACTGAAAGAAGCACTGAACCCGTAAGCTAAGTTTCGCATGGGAAACCAAATTTAAAAACAAATATTTCTATTATCAAGACATATTTCCAGCTGAGCGACAAATATTATTTAGTGTACCAAAAATTAAGATTATGGGAGAACTTATGCCAGTGTGGAATTCCATGTAACAATGCTTTGTTATTATCACATACAGTAAAGGTGTTGGCATAGTATCAAATTTTTCTTAGCACAGGATCATGCAGGAAGGTAAAATAGATCTACCAGCTTCAAAACATGCAAAGATTTTCACCTTTAAGGTATCAGCTTTATTCTATTGCTCTATGCCATGGCAACAGATGGACCCTTGGCAAGGCAGAAATTGATTTTAGGTCTTTAGTAGTTTGGTATGTTTGGGTTTTTTTCTGTATCATGAGCTAGTTGATGATTAAGAGTATGAAAACTGATGATTAAGAGAATGAAAACAAGGTGATGTTCATACTGGGAGAGCACACAGAGGAACAGAAATGCTGACTGTCTGCTCTTTGGTGGTTGGAAAGTGTAGGTCTTTTGCAAGTATTTCAGATATGATCTGGAGAGTTTGGGGGCTATAGGCATAGGAAGCTGACAGATCTGTTTCTGTGACTGGTTGACTTACAAAGCCATCTCCTCTGTTTGCAAAAATACTTGCTCTGCACAGATGAGTAGAGGTGGGAAGCCCAGAGAAGAAAATTTATTTGTTTTTTTTTTTAATCAAGTGGAAAAAAGCTATCAATTTAATTGAATTACTGTGGGCATTTGAGAGGATTTTAACCCACTGGTGATTCAAAATATTGCTGGCACTGATCTCTATATATTTTTAGACGTAAAATATTAGCTATCAAGTTTGCTTCTGATTTTGAACGACTAAGGAGAAACTGGATGAGTCAAGCTGTATGGGATGGGATGTGCTGTCGCTATTCCAGCCAGGGTGCTTCCAGGAGTTACTGGTCAAACAGGCTTCTATTATCCATCCCAGTTCAGAATACCAGTGTGTGTCCGAGTACCTTGCTTGCAAATTGCCAGGAGATGGCCCTGAATTTTGTGGTTCACCGCTGGTGAACAACAAATGTCTTCCTCAGTACCTCAGGGAATGAGAAAAAGGTAGAAAGAAGGAGCTTAACAGGTCGTCAATTTTTTTCCTGCTTACAGGGTAAAGGGTATTTAGAGGGTTTTGGCTTTTTCCATGGGAGCTTGTCTAACTTTTGAAGTTCAACTTATTTAAACTTTTATAATTTTTCCAAAAAGCAACCTTTTTGTATTCTTCCATTCCTTTAGAGTACTATTAAATACATGGGAATAGGAATTAAAATTTAACAAGCAGTTCTTATTAGAAGTTTTGATAGAAAAAGTACTTGTCTGATTTGTGAGAAGTATTTGATTTTGTTGGTTTATATAATAATATTTTTAAAAGCAAAGAGGAAGCAGAACTGACTACTTCAGTAGAAAGAGGAAGGAACAGGGAGCTGGAACTTCCTAGGACCTGAAGTCTTGGCTCCTTGATTAGTTGTAGTACATTCACCTCTCAATATTATAGAGATCAAATTCAGTTGTAACTGTTATAGCTGATAAATACTTAATTTTCTTTAACTTTCCTGCTGCTGCTTTTGGATTCGTCTACCTAGATTAGCACATCATTAACAAACACTGCTTGTCGCAACCCAGTATACTTGTGTCTAGGAATTGAGGTACTGTTTTAAAGCCAATTTTGATCTCAACATTCAAATATAACATTTATGTTATAAATGTAACTAGCTTCCAAGCATCAGTTTAAAAGACTAGAAGTTTATTACCAGACCACTGATAACCAAAAGTGAAACCACTGTCACTAGTTAGTCACGCTGTCAGAAAAAAATGCCTCTCTGAGAAATGCTTTTTGTGACATTAGCTCATTGGCAAACATTTTTGAGTCTAACTGCATCCACAAGTACAAGAATTGATTCACAGGTAATATCTTTCTATTTGCCTTTGCATGTTCAGTTTTTCAGTATTTTTTGCTAGTAGATATGGGAATCAATTTCTCGAGCAACTTTTTATTATTATCATAGTGCCTGACCTGAAGAATGCTGAAAAGAATTAACATCAGTGAGTCGGTAAAAAGAAAGCGTTTTCACTTTATGATCATACTCTTAGTTCATATGAATTTAAGAAAGGGAAAAATAACTTCTTAGCAAGAAGTTTCCTTCAGAGTTACCTCTTTTACATAACACTATCAGATGAAATAAGTGTTTTAAAGTTAATTGGTCTCATACCTTCTGTGAAAGCAGAAGAGTAAAACCAAAACAAATATAAAAGCCGATAGAGCTAATGAGCCATATCTTTTCCTCCCACACTTCTACAGAACCGTGCATTTCATAGGCAATATTAGGAATAAAATTTTGTGTTTTCTTGGCATAATTTTATTGAATAATTATTTTTTCCCTATAATCTTGAACTGATTTGTCTAATGAGTGACTTTTCCTGTCATTTCCATAATTTTTTGATGTTGAAGTTTCCTTCTTGACAACAAATTTTAAATTTCGTTTGGAAATTAAGTTTGTGGTTTCCATATCATCAACTTCCTGTCTTCGGAGAAGTGGCTTTCTGGGATCTAGAAATGAATTTACAAGATAACGTTACGCTTTCCCGACCCTTCTCACAAAAAGAGCTGAATCTCCTGCCCAGTCTTACCCCAAAGTTAGTATTCTAGACACATTTCATGTGGCTCTATACAACTAAAGGTGTAGATTAAAAGAGAAAGGAATAAAAAATCATTTCTACTGATGGAAAAACAATGATGTTTGGTTGGTTTGTTCATTCTCACTACTGCTGAGAAGACATACTAATCTGAAAGTTTCAGAGCTGTTTCATTTCTTTCTCTTTTGTCAGAAAACGAAAGTTTTCTAAAACTGTTGTCTACAAAAGTGTTCCAGGATTTTAGTTGGGAGAAACAGGATTGGATGAGGATGGATGAGAGAAGTATGTGCTCAGGAAGGAAATACAGACCACCAAAGCTGATAACTGGCTAACAGTCCAGTAGCAAAAGAAAAAAAACAAACAACCAAAACAAAAAAAGAAACCCAGCTTTTATGATAATCGTAACTTTCCAATAAATTGCAAACCCTTTTATATTAATGCATGGTATTATGCAAATCAACTCCCTCTTCTTTGAGCAACTAATGTAGTCTGCTCTGCCAGGAAAGGCTGAAAAGACTCCCAAGGTAGTGGTAAACATTACTGGAATTATATTACGAATGATTTAGGACTTAAAGTTGTGTCTTCTGTGCTCCTGTGAAGTGTTATCTCTGACTATGCTTCAAGCCACAGTTGCATTAAAGATGCAAGAGGGAGATGCAACAGACTTCAATGAATTCTGGAGGGAAAGTGAATAGGGAACAGAGTTGTCACATACAGTAATGTAATTGGATGCCTCCAAAACTATCGGACAGGAGATACCTCTTCACAGAACACTTAACTGCATATGGAAAGCATTGCCACGGGAAAACTTAGAAGCCAAAGTTATAAATAAATTCAAAGAAAGAGATTAGACAGATTAGTGGAGGATATATCATTTAGAAATCGTAAAATAAGGTAGTCCAGGTACAACCTCCCGTTGCAGCTGTCCCTATAGTTTGTTCTCAATTTGTCAGCTGAGACACCAGAAGGATCACTTTGCTCACACATTTTTCGATTTTCCCCTAACAGCCATTGTGTTAGAGGCAAAATTCAAACTAAAACTTTTCTCCTATAGCACAATTCTTCTGCTCTTAAATGAATGCTTTTCTGTGCTGTTCCTATACTGTTCACATCTGTAACACCGAGAAAGCAAAATCATATTGTGATGCTATTACAAAATTCATTCCAAAAATAGTTAGTCTAAGGCAGTTAACTGAACGTTCAATCCCAGTGTGAAGCAGTACTTTAGAAGATTAGTTACACCAGAAATTAAATTAAAATTAAATTTCTTTTAGGGTTATTGAAAAACTTAAGACTTGTTCTGAATGTTGGTATGTATTTAAGATGCAAGTCTGAGACTGATACAACCTGTTATGTATGTTAGCTGTGTAATGAAGTTCACTTTATTCTATTTTAAAGCTAAATAATTCTATGTGGGCTATAGTTACTATTAATAATTCAGTTGCCTTTTTCAGTCATCTCACAGCTTTGACTCAGATCCTCAGAGATACAGCAGTTTCCCATCCTCACAGCAGTTTTTGAGACTAGTTAATATTTGCAAGGATGATTAAAGGCATGAAATATTGTTTCCATGGTAGTAAATATGGTCAATTAATGCTCGTATTGCATTTATTATGCTACAAGGTAATATATTTGGAGTTAAGACATCAAGACATGTTCTTGATCAGTAATCCAATGATCTTTAGCTTTCAGTTTTGAGAATCTCACCTGACTTTTTGCATATTACTATTTCAGCATAAAAGCTGAAATAAGTATTAACTGATGTAAAGCTGCGGACAGTTATTTTTCTTTAGTGTCACTCTGAACCATTGAATATACTGACTACAGTTAAACATTCTAATTATCAGGGGATTTTGCCTGAGATTTTGCCTGCTTATGTAAACAAAGATTGTGGTGGTTGATGTTTTTTTTTTACTAAGTTACAAATATCAACTTAGAAACTGTAGGGTGGCAAGATTCAGGAGGAAGAAAAAAAGATTTCTCCTGATTCTACACGTTGAAATGGTGAAAGCATCGTCTAGTTAAAATGAAGAGAAGTAAACATGTTTTAATTTTAACGCTTACTAGAATACTGCAACTGTAATAACATCAGCAATATGAAAAGAACATAAATTGACATGAACATTTGCAAAATAATTTAAACTACAAAGAATCTGGTCTGTCACCTGCCAGTCACAGTGTGAATTTAGTTCATAATGATAGACCATATCCATCCCCACTTACTGTGTAATTTTTTTTAATCACTGTCTTTGTTCCATCTCAGCATTTGGCTGTCACATCTTTAAGAAGAATAGTCCAACTGTTTTGCCACTTGCTCTAAGAAATAAGTTGCTCTCAGCATATGGAGGCTTTCAAAAAAAAATATGTTTTCAGTTTTCTGTGCTTTGGATTTCTCCATAGAATGTTTGTAAAGTTTAAGTGAGATTAACTAAAAATGCTGCTGTCCGTATAAAGAGAGCCTGCAAAGACTTCTGCTGTACAGGAGGTTGTTAAGGAAATGGAATTATTGCACATCCTGCTTTAACTGAACTTTCTGTACTTAAGCAGCAAAGAAATAAGAACTATACTGAAAGGAAGCACTTGATAATGAAGAGAGGCCATCAGCAAAGCTGGTTTTCATGCTTGTGCCATGTATCGCGCTATTTCATTATCTGTTCATCATTTCTTGACCAGTGCATGGACTAACCACTAAATTAAAATATCCATGGATTGCCAAAGGATTTCCAATAGTAAAGGCTGTTAAGACTTAGGGCCTGCTCAAAACACCTCTTTGTTACCCCGACAACCTTGAGTATTACCTTATTGGCTCTTTCTTTGCCTTCTCTTACTCTTCCTACCCATAGATAATCAAGGCAATGCCTTTGTGTTTCTGGAAGGGCCACATAGTAGAAAGAGTCTTCATATGCCTGTGTTTGCTGGCTGGAGCCTCTCAGCTGTGTAAGGTGGAAAGCAGAGCACGGCTGTGAGATGGTACTGGTGAAAGGCATTGCCTCTACAAGTTCAGGAACGTGCTGCCTTTCCTTTTTCATAATTATAACACCAGTAGCTGGTAAAGGTATGGCTATTGCACTGTCTTACCTCCAACAGTTACCAAAAGCAAATGCCAAGGGAAGAGTGTAAGTCCGGGACGAGCACCTACTGACACTCTTCCAGCACACTCTGCAGAGCATCTCCGGTGCTTTCTTGCCTAGGTGCTTCCCAAGGCAGAGGTAATGGTTCTGTACTAATAACCCTGGACAGATACTTCTATAAACAGGCTCAACTGCTTTTTGATGTCACAAAAATATTTTGCTTCCAAAACATCCTGAAAAGTTTCACATTGTAATGTTATGTATAGAAAGATCTTCTTATTGCAAGTCCGCCACACAGTGACTCGACCCAATACAGTTTAGTGCTTGTTCTAGGAGGGACAGTAATTTTTTTTTGCTTTCTGTTGCTCTGTAAATGCACTGTACTTGAATGATTTTCCTTTCTGTTCCTGCTTACGTGAAAAAGATTTAAAAGCAAAAACCAGGAATAGTTCCTGTTCAAAGGTATATCCCTGTTTAGCTTAATTTTCCCATCTAATCACTAATCTTTTAGAAAGTATCAAAGTAATTAGAAATATTATTAGTATGAACTGCTTTGATTTTTAACTGCTTCTGATGTTCTTGACAGTGTGACATGCTGCTTTACTTGAAAAACATCAATAATATTAGTTCTCATTTTCCAAGCTAATAGATTTTCTTCATAAATGTCAGATCTGCTGTTTTCATTTTAATATATCAGCTTTTAATTTGCTTCAGTTCAGTAGAAAATTTTATAACATTATTTTGTTGTATATTTCCACCTATAATTTTATTTATTTTCAAATATTATTGTCTGGCTCATAGAACCTAAGTTTGTGTAAGCTTCATGCAGTCCAATCTTCTAATAAGTTAAATATGTCATTTTGCACTTCTGAACAAATGTGAACTTTTTCTACTGTAGTTCTTAGATGTTTATTTTAAATAGTCACATGAAGTTTCATCTTCATTTTTAACAAGCCGAAAAAAGAATAACCTGCAAATCAGACGTAGTTCATAAAAATCTCTGCAAACGTTCTATCAGAACAGTAAGTCTGGTATTTCAAGGTATAATGTGACATTTTTCATACAAGTATGTGAGTAAAGGGCCACGATTTGCTACCCTTCTATTGCTTTTTCATTCAACATTATTAATTTTGAAGGGGTCAATTCATCGTTCAATTCCAACAAAAGGATTCCTAGAGAGAAGCCTGACACAAACTCAGTTCGGTTACTGAATCAGAGACAAACTGGATTTCCCCAGGTCTCATTTCATCTGATGCTTAAAATAAAATAGATAAAAATAATAACCAGAGTTCGCATGAAAACCTCATGCTTTTCTGTGCTGAAATCAGCCCATACATGGCAGGAAGTAGCAGTTTCTGAGAATGGACTAATTTTCCATGTTTTTCTGTGCTGTTCTGACAGCTTTTCCTGACATTTTTGCTAACATGTGAAAGACACAATCTGATTAGGCATATTATGCAAAGGTGAATATACAAGAATTCTTTGATTAAAGAGTGTTTACACATGGAATTGTTCAGTTGTGGAAGTGAATTTAACAGGAACAACTTGAGGAAAACTCATTGTCGCACGAAGTGCAGTGGAAACCAGTTATGGCAGAAGTGAAAGGAAGTTTTTTTAATAGCAGGGTGCGACAGGATGACTGATGGTGTGTTATCAAGTGCCTTGCAACCTTCAGGGTGTCACTAGGTGGACAGTCTTTTCCATCAACAACTGTAAAGAACATAATCAATCCAGAGGAGAGGAAGTATTTTTGTGTTGGAACTGAATCACTGTATAAAACGGCTGTAGGGAATGAAGAATGTAATGGCATGTCTGTGTTATAGAAGAGCATCTAGTAAGGCAAGAGTGTAACAACCCTCACCCAAAAGCTTTTAGAGCACAAAACCGATCAAGTTAAAAGAGTAATATTTCAGCCTTATTACCCTGGGTATGTTCTCATTCTTGTTCCAGACAAGATTTATGGCTTATTTTGAGCCTCCTTGCTTAGTTATTCTTCATGAAATATATTATAAGCTCCATCTCCCCCAGTGTAAGTCAGAAGAAACTCTTTCAGTCAGCAGAGCTGCTCAAATCGTAAGCTTAGGTGAGAAAAAGAAGTTGATCACTGGACTTTCTAACTGAATTTTGATGTCGCTCTTCTTCCTCTGTCTTTGACTGAGTGATACTACAAGAAGTTGATCACTGGACTTTCTAACTGAATCTTGATGTCGCTCTTCTTCCTCCGTCTTTGACTGAGTGATACTATTCACTCACTGGCTCTGAAGTAGGTTCAAAAGGAGGGCACTGATAAGACTGGGCTTGCTCTAGCTTCAGGCTTGTGACACTGAAAGCAAAAGGGGAGAGGCATCAACCAAGTTTAGGGAGGAAGAGTTCTGCAAAGTCACATGCAGTGGTAAATAGATGTCCTTAGCATGCTTCAGTAGAGGAAAATCCAGATGGAGTGGAAGGGTGAGCCACCCTAGTGGGTATGATCAGTCATCCTAAGAGGTTTGTGTTTTTTTCAATGTTAGTTTTCAGTTTTTAGTTGAGAAACTGTTGTTATTTCAACAACTAGTTCAGGTGAATGAACCCCCTTACAGCTCTGAGAAAGTACAGAGCAGGAAGTCTACTGTGTCGAGTAAAACTTACCTTTACTTAACTCTCATATGTGCTGTACTCTTAATTTCTTTGAATTTCCTTGTAGAATTGCTCGCAGATGGAAAAGACAGATGATGCAAAGAACACAGATATCAAGCCTTTTTTCAGCCTATAGCCTGAGTTTTTCAAGCCCAGAAGATGTGTGCGGGTGATGTGTGGGTTGGGGGTTTGGGGTTTTTATTTGTCACAGAGGGAACTCCTGGCAGCCAGAAGACTTGTTCTTCAATGTCAGGTTCTGGTTCCAACAGCTCCAACATACCCATGATTTGAGTTTGTAATGCCACATACATTTTTACTTTGAAGACCTATTTCAGTTCTTGCCAGGAACTCAGGATAGTCTGGCTTGACTTAAACTCACAGGCAGTTTGAACTAAATTTGTCTGAATCCAACTTTGATCTCATGCCTCATTTCTTTAGCTTTGCTGATCAGAACAGTATATATGGTCTTTGAGCTTAATGTTGCCAATTATGGCATTGTAAAGTGGTTTTATATTTCTTTCTTTTAAGGAGAATGTCTTTGTTATAGAAGCTGTTAGAAGAAACTATTGGGAAACAAGAACCCATTTCAATATAAATAGGCATGACGAGAGAAAACTTTGAGGTTATTGGCAACACCAAAGCCCATAAGGTCATTATCTTCCTTGTGATATTTACATTAAACTGAAAAAAGAAATCATTTATTTGAATCTGGAGACTACTAAAGTGATAGAGGATCAAAGCTCTGCTACAGGAGCTGCTCAGGATATCTATGACAGGCTAAATGTCAGAATTTCAAAGCTGCATGGCATCCTCTGAATCTGTCAGCACTAATAGTGATCTGTGTTTGTTCTTCCAAATAGGCACATATATATTATAGCCCATAAAAATAAATAATCAAACTAGATAATTTTATACTCTGATCTCGTCTTAGAAATCTGTGAGTAGCTCATTGCCCAAATCTTGTATTTTATCTAGCACCAAAGTACTTCTAAGTGGGACAAGTTTTATAGAACTTTGACAAATGCTTTAGTTAAGAGATATCACAATATGGTCGATCTAAAAACATAATGCTATTAAATACCATTTCATAATACTATTAAATACAATTTATATGTTTTCTAACACGAGTTACTAGCATTCCTCCTGGACATACAAAATTATCTGTCTTCTAAATCTGTCAATAAGAGAACTGTAAATGGTAAATCGTATTTGGAAATATAATTAGTAAGTTTTTAAGGGTTTGAAATTTTCCATATTCTACTCTTTAAATTGATTTCTATATAAAGCAATTAAGGACATCCTTTTTCCATTAAGGAAATTATATTTAACTTCTGTTGTGATAATGTATGTGTATATATAGAAGAGAGAATGTACTCGATA